>NW_024429191.1:54321502-54574002 GCF_017639785.1 Mesocricetus auratus | reverse complement strand
CTTTAATCCCAGCACTCGGGAGGCAGAGTCAGGCGGATCTCTGTGAGTTCGAGGTCAGGCTGGACCGACAGCCTCCAAAACAATACAGAGAAACCCTGTCTAGTAAAAACCAAAAAAAAAAAAAAAAGATATGAAGGGCTGGAGAGTTGGCTCAGCAGTTAAGAGCACTGGATACGCTCACGTGGGGGCTTACAGCATCTGTAACTCCATTCCCAGGGTGTCCAACACCCTCTTCTGGCCTTCTCAGATACTGCATGCACATGTTGCACAGACACACACACAGACACTCACATTAAATAAATAAATCTCAAAAAGAAGATGAAGATCTGAAGGGATTGCTGTGAGAATTCAGAGGGATATGACTGCCACACTCAAGGTTAGACACTTTTTACTTTGCATCTCTACCCTCAGCCAAGTTCTTCCTCTCCTTCATATCTTCTTCACATGTAGTTTAGGACTTCTGAGACAGGATTTCATGTAGCCCAGGCTGGCCTCACCTTATTATGTACCCGTGCCCTCTGGTTCTACCTCTCACCTCTGGCTACATGCTTCTGTCCTTTCACTGAACCTGCTGCAGACTCACTACAGCTTGCTCTGATTTAGCATTTTGTCACTGTCTAAGCATTCAGAGATTCTCAACACTCCACGGACCCTGATCAGAACTTGACCATTTGTAAACTCTTACTTGCTTATATTTGCTTTTGGGTGGAAAAGACTCCCTTGTGGTTCTAATCTACAGATTATTGTGCCACACATCCCTGTCTCCATTAATTCTGCATGAAGATCTTTCCAAAATGTCTGGAAGCAATGATAACCTTTTTTTTAAGTTAAATTTATTTGTATCTTCCAACCCTCGAGTCTTGCACACAGTGAGTGTGTGGTTGACATTTAGTTGGACTGACTCAGCACTTCATAAGCAGTGAACCCCACAGGTTCCCACTGGAGCACCTTCTGCTCTTCCTCTGCAAAGCTCATTATCTCATGTCTTACATGACATGGATGCATGCTGATGCAGAGTGGAAGAGGGCACAGGGAAGCTTCCTTTCACCAGGAATGTGACTTTTACAATGTCAAAAGTAACTTGGTGGACAGTCCATAAAATGTACATCTTTAGAGGGCTTTTTTTGTGAACAATTTCTCGATGCTGTATGATCATAGTTAATTGTAATCTTACTCATCAGGTTGACTCTGAAATAGGAAGTAGGTAAGAATAGTTATGGTGCTAGGGATAGAGAGTGATTATAGTGAATGACTCCCAGCACTGCCTCAGTTGGTACCGTCTGTGTGGAGATTAGACTCCTCAGCAGACTCCAGTGCATTCTTTGCCTTGTGTTTCACCTCCTCCTCCACTGCCCCATCCCCACTCCATCCCTACTTCTGTACTGCTTTATGCCCATCCCTAGGAACCAACTGTGGAGGGTGATCAGTTAGCATGCATTGGGTACCAACATGAAGGTTAGCCTGACACACCAGCCTGCACAGTGGGCTGAGGGAGTGTGAACAACACCCCTCCCAAGGGAGACGAAACCGTGGATACAAAGGAGGGTACCTTCCTGCTGTGAAATAACAGCTACCTCTACACCAGGTGCTGGCTGAAATGCTGTCCCCAGTACTATGGGATTACAGCATAGAACAGGGAACAGTACTGTTGATTCATATCACCCCCTGTGCATTGGGGCAGGAAAGCTTGATACACCATACACTATAGTAAAGTATTAACTCAAATGCCAAAACCAGATGCTGTGACACATACATGTCATTCTGTCACTGGGGAGACTGAGGCAGGATGATCACAAGTTTCAAGTCAGTTTGGGCTGCATAGTAAAACCCTATCTGAAAAAAAAAATAGTAAGAGCCAGGTGTATATCATGCACTATAACCCAGCACTCAGGAAGAGAGTTGTTAATTCAGAGCCAGCCTGGGCTATAGAGTAGATCCTGTCTTAAAACAGATGGACAAACCAAAAACAAATCACATGACAGTGAGTGGCCGTGATGACACTTCCAGTTGAGGGAGCAGGTATTGTTTGAGTTGTGCAATGAGGCCTAGGCTTAGGAAGCTAGCCGGAAAGTGTTTTGGCCAGGAGGTGACAGGTGAAGGCCCAGCAATACTGCCACAGAGGTACCTGGCCGGCGCAGAGGCCTGTTGTACACTAGAGTTGTGAAGGTCCATGGGAAAGTAGGGCAAGAAGAGTTTGTGCAGAATGGGGGTGGTGGCCAAGACACTTTCCACTAAAGAGGCTCTTCTCTCCACAAGCAGAGACCTAGCCTGGGTGAAGCTGCCACATCTGGATGTCATAAACTTTGAGTAACAAAAGCACTGGAGTAAAATGTCAATTGTTTCGTATTCCTGCTAATCGATGCTGTGTGTGGTTCTTGCCTTTTTTCTTCCTGTTGTATAAATATATTTATAAAACACAGCAGGATTCTTGTAGCCTTAGCCAGCAAGTTAAAAAGGTGCTACATGTCAAGAGCGGGGCCTCCCACTGTCCACACAGCACAGCTGTGCAGAGGACAGTCAGCCCTGCTAGATTCCAGCCCCTGATGACTCAGGGTGACTGGGCAAATTGAGGGATGTTTGACTGGGAGAGTGGAGACGGGTCACAGCCACCATCACCACCATGACCAGGCAGGCATAGAGCTGTTCCTAGCCACTCTTATCCCAAGATATTTTCGCATCTTTGATTCTGGAAGTTAGAAGAAAAAAACTGGACTGTGTGGTGGCACATGCTTTTAATTCCAGCACTTGGGAGGCAGAGAGAGGCAGGCAGATCTTTGAGTTCAAGGTCTACAGAATGAGTTCCAGGACAGCCACAGCTACAAAGAAACCCTGTCTGGAAAAAAAAAAAGAAGAAAGAAAGAAAGAAAAGAAAAAAACTGCTCATCTTAAGAAAGGCATTTGGTGTTTAAATGGAATCTCTCTATTCAGGCATCCATCCATACTTGGATACATTTAAGTTTACAAACTCACTAAATTTATTGTAACTTACAAGGTTAACGAGGTTTCTCTCTATATGATAAACACATGACACATTTGCCTTTATACCAGTAACCATGTGTAAAATATGAAAGGAAATAACATTATAGTAAAAAATAAGTAATTTTTTTTGTTTTTTTTTTTTTGTTTTTTGAGACAGGGTTTCTCTGTGGCTTTGGAGGCTGTCCTGGAACTCGCTCGGTAGTCCAGGCTGGTCTCGAACTCACAGAGATCCGCCTGCCTCTGCCTCCCGAGTGCTGGGATTAAAGGCGTGCGCCACCAATGCCCAGCTAAAATAAGTAAGTTTTATGAAATGGCCTGGTAAATGTTAAAGTTTCTCACATAGGAAGGATTCTTTCTCCAAAGATTAGACAAGCCGAGTTAGACTATGCTTTTCTCACTGGTGTTTGTTTCTTTTCTTGCCATTGTGCCAAGATATTTAGCAGAAACACCTTAAGAAGGAAGGACTTGCTTGGACTCCATGATTCCAGGGATTTCCAACCTTCATGGCAGGCAATGGCTACATCTTTGCTGCCATCAGAACCTGTGTATGGGCTCGTGAAAAGCATGAAGCTTGGGTTCAGACTACTTCGGTTTGCATCCTGGTTCCCTGCTTGTCTTAGATAAGGTGTTTTGTCTTAGATAAGGTGCTTAAGTTTTCTGTGACTGGCTTTTGGAGAAGGGGGATTGTTAAATCAGTATCTCCAAAGGTTACTGTTGAAGAGTTCCATGACATGGGTATAAAGCACAGCCATGACTACTGGGCCACCGTGTGTTTAGGAAATGGTTACCATCATTAGTATTCAGGACTTTAATTTGAGGAAACACAGCTGGTGCTCAGCATTGTGTGGTGCATGCTTATGTGACAGGTCACCCAATTTTGTGACAGAGTTTTAGGTGTCAACTTTCTCACTTTCTAGAGGAGCAGCAGTGCTCTGTCTCTCACATGGGCCCTGAGGTCAGACATGATGATGAAATGCCTTGGAACAAAGCAGTGTACAAATGTCAGACTTTATTGCTATCATTTTTTTAAGCAGGGAAGTTAGTGGTGACATGGATAAAATGCACCCACTTGTAAGTTTGGGTAGGACCAGAAATGAGCACTTGTGGGAACAGCTTATGTCCACTGCACACAGCATCCCTGCCTGATCTCTCCAAGTGAAACAACATTTCTGTTCTTCTAGAAACCTCAGTGAGCTGATAGACCGGTTTGTGGCAGATTTCAAAGCCCAGGGCCCACCGAAGCCTAACACTGATGAAGTGGGTGCTGTACTCCCTAGCTGCGCGGACCTCTTTGTCTACTACAAGAAGTGCATGGTGCAGTGCTCACAGCTCAGCACTGGGGAGCCCATGATCGCCCTGACTACCATCTTCCAGAAGTACCTCCGAGAATATGCCTGGAAAATTCTCTCTGGCAACCTCCCTAAGTGAGTCCTGATCTCCTCATCTCAGCATCCCTGAATATGGGAGTCTTTAAGGAAAGCCACTCTGGGGTTTACTGAGCTGCTAAGAGTGTGAGGAGGAAAACACTCCTCCTGGGCCCCAAGGTCTGATGCACTGTGCTGCCGTTTTCTTTAATGACAGTCCACAGCAGACCATGACTGTCAGCAGGTATGTTCCCTATAGCTGGTTTTTTTACTCTTTAGATCTTTTGGGGGACCTCCACCCAGCTCCCAGATAAGTCACACATAGGCTTATTCTTCTTTCTAGCCAGCTTTTCTTAGCTTAAAATTATCCTGTGTACCTTTTGCCTCTAGGCTTTTATCTTTATCTTTCTCTATTTCTGTATACCTTTCTTTGCTTCTTACTCCGTGGCTTGCTGTGTATCTGGGTGACTGGCCCCTGATGTCCTCCTCCTTTTCTTGTTCCTCAGTTGTTTTCTTCCCAGATTTCTCTTTCTATTTATTCTCTCTGCCTGCCAGCCCTGTCTGTCCTTTTCCTGCCTTGCTAGTGGCCGTTCAGCTCTTTATTAGACCAATCAGGTGTTTTAGACAGGCAAAGTAGCACAGCTTCACAGAGTTAAAGGCAATGTAAAAGAATGCAGCACACCTTTGCATCATTAAACAAATATTCCACAGCATAAACAAATGTAACACATCTTAAAATAATGTTCTGCAACAGTTCCCCATCCACCAGTGTAGGTAAGGTGCTTCACTGAGTTGGGCCTATTATGCATATGTACTCAGTGCACAAGGACTCAGCATGGAAAACAGAAAGTTATTTAGTAGCAGAGACAATGTCTCCCTCTGGCATGTTCAGTGTGTTCATGCCTTGAGTGCCAGATAGACAAGCTCACTGCCCCCCATTGTCTTCCACAGCCACTAATGCCGTATTCACAGCCTTATATTTAAAGATATGGGTGGATTGGGACTGAGGAGAAGGCTGAGTGGGTAAAGTGTCTCTTGTACAAGCATGAGGACCTGAGTTCAGATGCCCAGCACAAACATGCAAAGCTGGATTTGGCAACACTCACTTGTAATCACAAAACTAGGAGGCAGAGACAAGAAGACTCCAGAGCCTCAATAGCAGCCAGTCAGCCCAACTCTGGCAAGCTCCAGGATTAGTGAGAGACCATATCTCAGAAACAAGATACAGAATGGTAGAGGAGACACCCAGTGTCAACCTCTGCTCTCAGCCTAACACACATGGCCACTGTTAGGCTGTCTTACTCCGCTTGTTCACTTATGAGTTCCATACGCACACGTCTTAACTGAGAAAGATGGGTGGGGAAGCAGCTTTTGTGCTACAGATGACCCCCAAGAGTCATCTGCACCTCGGCGGGGAATCCCAAGCAAGGCACTAGGCCAAACTGCCTCCTCTGTGAGAATGGGATCACCCCAGGTGAGCACTGCTCACTGGCTCTCTCTTGGCGTTGTCTCTTCCTGTTCCTGTGGGTGAGAGACTCTAACAGATTGACAGTCAAGGTAAGGTCAGGGGCAAAGGGACCCATTGTGTGTTGATTTATTTGTACTGCTGCCAGCCCTTCCTCCCCTTTCTTTGTCATTAAATGCCCAGCTTCAGGAAGCAAATTAGCAGCTGCAGCCTGACTAGTTCTCATCCTTTTCCTCAGGACCAGCAGCAGTAGCGGGGGACTGACCATCAGCAGCCTCCTCAAAGAGAAGGAGGGCTCGGAAGTGGCCAGGTTCACTCTGGAGGAGCTGTGCCTCATCTGCAGCATCCTCAGCACAGCCGAGTACTGTCTGGCTACCACCCAGCAGGTGAGCACCCAGCCGAGCATGCTGCCTTCCCAGACCCTCAGCTAGAGCTGGAGTAGAGCCCAGGAGCTCCGCTAAGCTCCACCAAACTGACCTTGGGCACGCCAGTGTGTCTCACAGGAAGATACTTACCATGTAGTCAGAGATGCTCCAGGAGCCATCTTACAGGAGAAGCACAGCCATCCTCCACCCTCAGGTTATGTAAGTTACCAACCAGGTAGGACCTCTTAAAATTAGTCAGTAGCACAGTGTCCCTCATGAGAAAAGCAGCAATAAACCTGGCCCAGCCTTTGGTGGGTGAGTCACCCAACCCAGTGGCTGCATTCTTATGTTAATAAGCAGACTCTTTCAGGATTTTATGTGTCTCCTAACATTTTCTAGCATTCTCTGTCCACCATAACAACCATTGTTTGACATGTGACTGTGAAGCAGAAAGGGTGAGGCCTCTGCTGCAGCCCCCAGAAGGCAGTTTAGCAAACTAGCTTTACAGAAGGAGGAGCAGGGTAACTTGCCACCAGCTCTCCACAGGGTTAGAGGCTCTTTTTCCCATGGTCTGGGGTCCCCCTGAGGCTCAGAGCAAGAAAGTGACCTGGGAGAGCTCTGCTTTTCCTGATGTTGATGCTTATTTCCTAATCGTCTAAGAGGTCAGTCCCAAGGGGCAGTTCAGACACGACAGCTTGGACCCCTATGTGCCATGGTGTGAACACAGGAAGTGTCCAGCAGACTCTTTGAGGGTCAGCCAGCTGGGCCCAGATGCCGAGACAAAGGCAGTAGCACACTCTGCTTTGTGGCATGGTCACATATGTACTCAACGACCATGGTCACATACATACTTGATGACCACTTTAGCCTTGGAGCCAGAGACACACACACACACACACACACACGCACACACACCCCCGAGCCCCTCACACACACACACACACACACCCCTGAGCCCCTCATAATGAACATAGGCATTTAGAGTGTATAAGAAAGACATATAATATCTCTTTGATTGAGACAGGGTCTCAGTATGTAGACTAGGCTGGTCCAGAACTCACAGAGACTCATCTGCCTTTGTTTCTGAGTACTGGGACTAAAGGTGTGTGCCACCATGCCAGACTTTTTGTTGTTGTTGTTGTTGTTTGTTTTTTGTTTTTATGAGACAGGGTTTCTCTGTATTGTTTTGGAGGCTGTCGGTCCAGCCCGGCCTCGAACTCACAGAGATCTGCCTGCCTCTGCCTCCCGAGTGCTGGGATTAAAGGCGTGCGCCACCACCGCCCGGTCCCATGCCAGACTTTTAATACAGAATCTTAAAAGTAAAGTGACCAAAGTAGCATGCAAACAGAGCATTGCACTTGGGACTCATTTCATAACCTGACCCACATTCTCAGCTGTGACTCGCTTTCTTCTTAAGCACTTTGCTTAAAATACATAATAAAATATCTTCATGAACATACACACACCCCAAGCCTATTCATAATGGTATCATCCTCCAATAATCACAGTAGCAACTTGAGTTATTTTATAAACATAGTTTTGTATGCAGTTATCTTAGCTCACTTTTATATCCTTTTATTGTTAGTATTAGTGTCTTACATTCTCCTGTTACTAAGCTGTCTTTATTATTACTACTATTTATGGATATGTAATATTCCATTAAAGGATTAGTGAATATTTAATAATAGCCATGTTAATAATCTATACTGCTTTAAAGTTTTGCTTCTATAAATAATCTTACAAAACCATCTTTCTGAACATAGTATCTTAAAGGTCTTATGTTGTCTTTCTAGAACAGATTCTTAGGTATTTTAAAAGTCTGAGTAAACCAGAGACCATTTTGATAACTTGTGTAGCTGTTTTTTAATTTAGTGAAAATCATCTTACTGTGTGTGAAGGCCATGTTCCTTTAGAAGAAACAGAGATTCCTGGAGAAATAACTGACTCCAGGCTGAGTGGGCAGGGTGGCAACAGAAGCAGGGCAGTTGGTCCAGGTCTGCCTAGCGTGCATGAAGCCCTGGCTTTCATCCCTGACTCCACTTACACTGGGTATGGTGGTGCACACTTGTCCTGAAAGCTCCATATTTTAGAGGTAGAAGAGGAGACTCAGAAGTCCAGGGTCTCCCTGAGCATCAAGAGAGCTTTACCAGACAGTTCCTATACCAGGCACTGCCTCTGGTGATGGCACAGAGAGACCAGGCATCTTTGTCAGGAGCCTCATACTGATGGGAAACAAATAACAAGCAAGCAAAGCCAGGGTTTCACTACCATTGTGGTAAGTGTGGGAGAAGAAACAAATGCCAAGAGAGGAGTTGGAAGGGCAAAGAAATGGGGGCTTGTTCAGGAGGGTGAGCAGGGGCATTTTAGAGGGAAGAAGTATGGAGTATGAAGGTCCTGAGAGGCAAGGCAGAAACAGCAGGATGAGACCAGAAAGGTAGACAGGACCTATGTCATGCTTAATCTAGGATTTATCTTCAATGAGACAGCAGAGGCCACTAGGCATGTGCACACTGTCTCATCCTACCTCGTAGGTGTCCATGTAGGCTGTCCCCAGGTTTTCAATAATAAAAACCCTTCTGGATAGAACTTTACAGATGCGGGATCTGACCCATTGGGTTCTCTGAATGGCCCTTCACCCCTCTAGATAGCTTGGCACAAGACAGGCTTCCCTAAGTAGTGGTGGGATGAAACACTGCCTAGAATCCTTGCTTAGCTCTGTACATTATTCTCATTATTTCATGAAAATACATTTCTAAATGTGAAATTGCCAGATCAGTTTATAAATTGCCTTCTAAAAAGGTTATCCTCATTTGCACACCTTTAAGAACTTTGCTTTTAAGTTCTTTAATATCTATGTGTGACTTATGTGCACCACATTCATGCAGTGCTCATGGAGGCCAGAGGAGGGTGATGGATCCCCTGAAACTGGAGTCACAGGATGTGGTGAGCCACCATGTGGATGCTGGGAACTGAACCTTCTCTCCAGCGCTCCAAGCACACTTTACATTTTAATGCAGAGCGTTCCTTTTTCTTAGAGTGAGTGTGATTGATTTAGGAATGCTAGATTTATCAATTCCCAGGGCATTTTAGATCTCTCAGATCCTGATCAATTGGATTTTTCTTTAAGGCTCAGGAGTACATGAGTGTTCCTACCCTAAGCCCTAGGTTGACCAAGGTGAAGATGTATTTCTAATTCAGCACTTGAGACATCTGGCACCTTGGGAAGGTAGTGGCCATAGAAACACTAGGCAAATGTTTCTGCTGATTTTACTGTCACTCACATTGACAGTTCCCAACACTGGTGCCTGAGGCTACATTTCATGGGGCATGAGGCTACATTTCATGGGGCATGCAGGGAGACCATACTTGTTACTTTTCAGATACAGCTAAAGGGAGGAGAGGTTACTGCAGTCTGTGGCAGAGGGAGGAGCCCAGTGATCCTGGCTGTGAGGGCATAAAGAGGCTCCTTGCATGCTAGTGGCCTGGAAGCAGGGCTTTCCTGTAACTTTCCAAAGCTCTCACTCAGCTTCTGAGGTCTACACTCTGACTCGTAAAGGCTCCACAGCCTTGGGAATAGCACCACCACCAGGGACACTCAGAGCAGGAGCCTGTGGAGGACAAGCCATAGGAGCTATTGATATGCCATTAGAAGGAAACCCGATGTGGTGCCAAAGGAGCTGGGTTCTAGGAAGCTGATTTGGGCCCTACCACCTGCTTCTTGTAGTAGACCTCATCTATGAAGTGAGGGCAATGGGACTTCCCTCACATCCTGGTAAGAATTAAATGTGTCCCCATGTTGTGCCTGGACCTGTCTGGTTCATCCCTTTGAGCCTCAGTTAGTAGTATAGAACACCTTTGGATAATCATTAAACTTACTTCTGCTTCATCCCTTCTCTAACAGCTAGAAGAAAAACTCAAAGAAAAAGTTGATGTAAGTCTGACTGAACGAATTAATCTCACGGGAGAAATGGACACATTCAGCACGTACGTACCTTCCAGGCACTTGCTCCAAGTCAGCCTTTCTTCTTCACAAGTGGTGTGTGCTTTAGTCCCTACAGAATCTAAGTGTTCCCTGGGCATTCTCCACCAGCCATGAGAAGCTGTGCCCTGTTCTCCCTCCTCTTCCCCCTCCTCATTCTGACTTAAACAAGTTTTTTTTTTTTAATACAGATGCTATTGGAGGGGAACTCAAAGAGACTCCATGGAGTTTAGGTCCTAACTAGATAAGACACATCCAAATAAGAACAGGACATGAAGAGCTAGCTGTCCCTCCATTATCAGTGATTAAAACCCAAAATTTCATAAAGAAAAGACAAATTTAAAATTTGCATACATGTCGAAAACACCTATGGGGGCCATGTCCATCATCCCATCACTTTTTAGAGCAGTAAACACGACATCTGTTTCTTTGCAGCGTCATCTCCAGCAGCATCCAGCTGTTGGTTCAGGATTTGGATGCAGCCTGTGATCCTGCCCTGATTGCCATGAGCAAGGTGAGGTTTTAGGAGCTGGCCTCCTACCAGAGTGACATCCGTGCCTTCCCTTATGTGTTCTGACTCTTAGTGTCACCTGAGGGGCCAGGGGAGGCCTCCCAGAGTTCCTGCTAGGCTCACTATACCTGGCACCTGGGGCTGTTGCTGGCCTTTTTGTGGGGTGGGGATGGGGTGGAGTGAGTCTCCTGCTGAAACCTATCTGTGCTCTTGTGGGATGAGCAGCTTGGTGAGCTCTACAGCAGCGACTCCCAGCTCTGCTCAGTCTTGCCCAGTGAGAGGTTCCGGCTCTTCCTGGGCTTTGGTGATGAGATAATTTGATCACATAGTGGACTCTGGTTTTAATGTATCCTCAGCCCCTATGACCCTTAGCAGCATGCTCACCATGTGCTGCTGTTTGGGGTTTTATATGCCTGTCTTTTCTTCCCCAAAGAATGTAAATTCCTAAGGAATATGGTGACTCTTAACATATAATCTCAGGATTTAGAAGGCTGAGGCAAGAGGATTTCAAGTTCAAGGCTTGCCTGGATTACACAGGAAGACCCTTTCTCAGAAAAGAACAATAGTGTTCCTTACATGTCTAGACCATATTGAAGACTTCATGTTTATAGATTAAGTAGAAAGTAGGCAATTCTTTGTTGACTTTTAAGCCCAAAAAGCCTTGTAGAGCAAGGGATAACAGGCCTGCCACTTGTTCCTGTAAGTCTTAATGGAACATAGCCATGTTCATTCACTTATGCACCATCCATGGCTGGTTTTGTGCTGCAACTGTGGAAATTAGTCGTTATAACAGAGACCTTATAACCCACAAAGCAAAAACATTGACCAGCTGACCCTGTCCAGCAAAAGCTTTCCAACACCTATCTAGTCATGGACTCTTGGAAGACTCACTTGTCTGGGGAATCTAGGCAGAATTTATGACATGGGGTAGTGGGAGAAGCCTTGACACTGGGGTCAGACAGACCTACATTTTCTGGTTTTCCTTTTGGGAGCACTGCACAGATGACTGAACCTGTGCAGACCCATCTCCTCTGTGTGAAATGCATCTGGCTGGCTCCCAGAGCTGTGAGAATGGACAGCAATGAGTGCCTGGTGGTGCCAGTCAACTGCTCAGAAAGCCTTGGTTCCTCCCTCTTGACAAGAGGAATACCATGCCTCAGGAAGCAGACATTTGGTCTGAGTTTGGCTTTAAAGTAGATTATAACTATTTAACAAAAATAGGATTAAAATCAAAACTTTGGCTTTGGGTTTTTAAGGAGTGAAGTAGGAAGTTAAGAAGCAGCTGATGTTCCAAAGCTCCGGTTCTCAAGGCCAATCCTGTGCCCAGCCAGGATCTCCAGCCGGCATCCCAGGCGGGATCCACAGCCACACACTGTAAACAGGAGCTGGAGACTAGCCTTGTCTCTTAAAGAAGCGGGCTGTAAGGATTCTTTTCCTGGGGTCTGGCTATTCCCTCGCTGCTGGCAGATTTTCTGCACATCCTGAGTGTGATCCATTCCAGCTGCCATCTCCTGCACTGCCACACACCGCAGTCTGAAACACAGCTGCCAATAGATTTTCACACCAGCCGAAGGAAGAGTGCAATCTTTTTTTTTTCTCAGTAAAATAACACATGGAGGCTTTAACACTCCAGGTGTTGCTTATATGAGCTGTCAGTTCATTAGGAAGACTTCCCTCAAGTTCCCTTTTCTCACATCCATTTCTCTCCAGATGCACACCAGCAAATATCAACCATACCTCCAGAGTCTTGTGTTTATATCATAGGCAACCATAGGTTTGGGAGCATAGCAATTGGAAAGCCATCCTTTTTGTCTCAGTCTTCTGGAGTTTTAGCAAAATGAGACCCGTGTGATTAAAGTAAACATGGCAGTGGTCACGGGCTGACTTGGCATGCACCGCTTGTTAATGTCTGCATCCTGTTTCATGGAGTTTCTTTTATGGTTTCTTCAAACCTTAGTGATGGCAATTATTTCTGTCTCTGAACTCCATCATTGTTTGCTGCTGGCTGACTAGTCCAGCTTGAACTCTGCCTCACACACGACTGGGAAAGGAATAGGCATTGTCTTCAGGTGCTTCAGCTAGTAGGTGGAGGCAGGAGACGTGAGCAGAATGTGCAGAGCTCTGTGGTGAGTGAGAGGAAGTTAGGACCATCGGAGAAAAGTGAAATCCAACAGTCAGCATGTGAGAAACCAACAGGGTTAGGGATAGGTCCAGTTCTCTTGAAGCAATTTGTGATGAGGAAGCTGTTCAAAATAGGACTGCAATGGAAACCAAAGTTTTTTAAGTTCGCAAAGTCATTTTTGTCAAAATTACCAATCTCATTCACTGCCTTAGGAAGTCACATAGTACTCTGGACTCAGGCAAGGCTGTCTTCATTATGCTGTGCTTGGAGAAAGCTCAAAATAACCAATAGAATAAGTAGATATGTTTCATAAATAGTGAGGACAATGTGGAGTAGACTTCCAATGTATTAGAGCCTAGGGCTGGTTCTGAGGTGAAGGAAGGAGGCTTCTTGATAAGGTGGATGGAACCCAGCAACCAGTCACATTGTTGTCCTAGGAGGCCAAGGCAAGCTGTGGGTCTTTCTCAGTTGCCATATAAGGCTTAATAATAAATAAGTTGCCATATTTCCTGCCAACACCTTGGATCCCTAGTTTGTGCAGTTTGTATTGCTCTTGTGCAAGCATCCTGCACCCCATGTCTGACCTGGTTCCGCTGACCTAAGTGTGCTCTGCTTTCTGGTGGTTTCCATGTCCTCCCTCACTCTGACCCTTCTGCTTAGATTTCTCTTCCCACCATGTTCAGCCCTTCTAAAAGCTAAGTATAATTCCTGTCTTAATTAGGGTTTCTATTGCTGTGGCAAAACACCATGACCAAAAGCAGCATGGGGAGTAAAGGGCTTACAACTGTCGAGTCACACTCCATCACTGAGGGAAGTCAGTACAGGAAGTCAAGACAGGAACCTGAACTCAGGCTGACATAAAACTAACCAGAACAAATCCCCTCAAAGTGTCCCAGTTAATAGAATTTAGTATACACATGAGGCCATTCAGCCACCAGGACTGTCTCATTCCAGAGTATCCTTATCACCCTGGAAAGAAGACCATACCTGTCAGTGGCCTCCTTACACTCCCACCCCCACCCTGTTGCCTGACAGCCACTAGTCTACTTACTGTTCTGGACACTTTTTTTTTTTTTTTTTTTTTTTTTGGTTTTTATGAGACTGGGTTTCTCTGTATTGTTTTGGAGGCTATCGGTCCAGCCCGGCCTCGAATTCAGAGATCCGCCTGCCTCTGCCTCCCGAGTGCTGGAATTAAAGGCGTGCGCCGCCGCCACCACCACCCGGCTGTTCTGGACACTTTACATATGGTTGTGAGTAGCTTTTTCTGCTGGGCTTCCCTCACTTCACTGTGTTTTCAAGGTTCATTCATGATATGCCATGTGTCAGTACTGTGTTTTCAGTTTTTGCTGTGTTTTTGTGAGTTTTGTTTGTTTGTTTTTTGTTTTCAGACAGAGTCTTGCTATGTAGCCCTGACTGGCCTAGAACTTACTATGTAGACCAGCCTGCCTTCAAACTCTCAAGACATCCATCTGCTCTGTCTACCTCGTAGTAAGGTTAAAGATGTGCACTCCACACCTAGACATACTCCAGTTTTAAAACAATGCTAGGGGTTGGTCCCAAGGCCTTGTAGATGTCAAGCATGTGCCATACCATTAAACTACCCACAGCCTCTAGTTCATTACTTTTAACAGCCGAGTGATATTCCATTATTTCCTTGTTAGAGTTATCCAGCTAGTGTGAACAATGATATGAACATCTGTGTGAGTGTATGTTCTCAGTTCTTTTCAGTGCACACCTAGGAGAGGATCTGCTGCATCTTGAGGTAACTTCCAGTTACTATTCCCAGCACTGTCACATGGTTTTCTGTATCTGCCAATTGACATTCCCACCAGCACAGTATAGGCTTCTAATCTTTTCACATTTCCACCAATACTTACTTTGTGTTTATTAAAATCATGGCCATCCTTGTAGGTTTGAAGAAGTATCTCCTTGTGGCCTCACTGCATTTCCCTAGTGACTAAGATAAAGTGGCAGTGGGCATGTTTTTGGGGTGCTTGTTGACAATCTGAATGTCCTCTTGAAACTGTTGACTGAACTATTGCCATTATAAACTTGGATTTTCTTTCTTTCTTTTTTTTTTTTCTTGGTTTTTCGAGACAGGGTTTCTCTGTATTGTTTTGGAGGCTGTCCTGGAATCGGCTCTGTAGACCAGGCTGGCCTCGAACTCACAGAGATCCACCTGCCTCTGCCTCCCGAGTGCTGGGATTAAAGGCATGTGCCACTAATGCCCAGCTATTTTTTTTTTTTTTGGTCTATTATTGAGTTATAGAAAATCATCATTTCTTCCTCCTCTTTGTTGTTTGGTGTTTTGTTGTTGTTGTTTGGTTGGTTTTCTTTTTTTTTTTTTTTTTCTTGGTTTTTCGAGACAGGGTTTCTCTGTATTGTTTTGGAGGTTGTCCTAGAACTCGATCTGTAGACCAGGCTGGCCTCGAACTCACAGAGATCCACCTGCCTCTGCCTCCCAAGTGCTGGGATTAAAGGTGTGTGCCACCAACGCCCGGCTGGTTTTCTTTTTCTTGTTGTTTTGGTTTTTCAAGACAGTTTCATTGTGTAGCCCTGGCTGTCCTGGAACTAGCTTTTGTAGACCATGCTGTCTCAAATTCAGAGATCTGTCTGCCTCTGCCTCCCGAGTGCTGGGATTCAAGACGTGTGCCATCACTGCCAGCTTGCTTTGTTTTGTTTTTGAGACCAAGTCTTGCTCTGTAGCTCAGGCTGGTTTTACCCTCTTTGGCCTGCTGCTTTAGTCTCCCAAGTGATGCAAGTTCCTTTTAGAGCCCGTAGCAACTCTATGTTGTGCTCACTCCAGTTCTCAGAACTGACTTTTCATTCTGTATAATGGCTGAAGTCTAATTTATCATCTTTGTTCTTACTTTTGTGCTCTTGGTGTCATAACAAGGATAGATTACCTAATGGCAAACCAAATACTTGGTGTTTTTCAAAGAGCTTTCATAGGTTCAGCTCTTCCGTTAAAGTCTTCAATCCATTTAGAATTAATTCTATATGTGGTGTGAGGTGAAGATTTACTGCATACCACTGCATGTAGATATCCAACTTTCCCACCCCACTGTGTGCTAAAAAAGACAGTTACCCTTATTGGATGGTCTAGAGGCTGGAGTGGTGGCTCAGCAGTTAAGCTTACTGCTCTTGTGGAGGACCTGCGTTTGGTTTCTGGAGCCCTATTAGAGACTTACAACCACCTGTAACTCTAGCTCCTGGGCACCAGGCACACACATAGTACTCATACATACATGGACATTCATACGCATAAAATAAGTGCATCTTTTCTTTAAAAATGAGAATAACCTGGGCGGTGGTGGCACACACCTTTAATTCCAGCACTTGGGAGGCAGAGGCAGGTGGATTTCTGATATTTGAGGACAGCCTAGTCTACAAAGCTGATTCCAGAACAACCAGAGCTACACAAAGAAACCCTGTCTCGGAGGGGGTGGGGAGAGAAAGAGAAGAAGGGAAAGACAGAAAGCAGGGTGGGGAGCAGGGAAGGACAAAGTTCAGCATAGATGCATGGGTTTTTGCAGACTCGGTTAAGCCTGTCCTTGCGCCAGTGCTGCCCTGTTTGGGTTCTGAGCATATTGAAATGATTTTTGTAGTTAGTTGCTGTGGGTCCTCCAGATCTGTTCTTTCTTGACATTGCGTTAGTTATTCTGGGTCCCTTACCGTGTCACCATTTCTTATCTTGGTCAGTGCATTTGTTTTTCTACCTCAAGAAACTCCAATGCCTACACTACCTCTTCATTACACAATTCTTTTCTAATCTCCATCTTCCTCTTAATTTTTGAGCACTTCAAGGTTCATGTCTTGTCTCTGGTAGAATACCATGCATGGGTCAGGCCTTGCTTTATAGCAATTCACTGCAATGACCTTGAAGGCAAAGAAGGTAGGAAGAAGAAAGAAATAAGGACCCAAGACTCCCATTTGACAAAGAATGTGGAGAAGTGGAGACGATACTGGGCAGATTGAGTTGCATGCAGCAGGAGGCTGTACATCTCTGTGGAGGTGACAAATCACAGGCCCCTTGTCTCTCCAGCTGAATGAGACCTGGGTTCTTCCCCCATGCTTAAATAGCTAGGCCTCCTCTGTGCAACCAGCTGGGAATGGTCAGAATTAGGAACACACTTTCCACCCTCGTGGTGTGTGCAGGAGCCCTGCTCCTGTGTAGGTGAGAAAGTACCAAGTGACCAGGCCAGCAGAAAACAGGGTGATGAATGCCCCTAATCCTGCAAAAATTGAACCAGTTATCAGGTTCCAGGCCAGCCAAACCTTTTTAATGAGACTCTCAAAGATGGATGGATGGATGGATGGATGGATGGATGGATGGATGGATGGATGGATGGAAGGATGGATGGTGAGTATGTGCCTGGTTCTGGCGTATCCTTGGTCATGAGCTCACCAGGCATTCAAACTTACCTTTTAGATCTGTATCCAGCTTTTCACAGGGATGACTGTCCTATAAGACAAGATGCATGTTGAGCAGCTAGACCAAGAGTTCCAATCTGCCTGTGTATTCTCTCCTGAAAACAAAGGAACTGTCCTGGCCTGCTTGTCATCTATTTAGTTTTCCTATTACACCCAAATCGCATGGCTGTTCAGAGCAGTGCCATGACCAGAAATCACCAAGCTTCCCTTCCACTCATGATCAAGATACATCTTTCTCAAAAAAAAAAAAAAAATGAAACAAACTATCTCTGATTCTCA
Source organism: Mesocricetus auratus (assembly GCF_017639785.1). Taxonomy (NCBI): domain Eukaryota; kingdom Metazoa; phylum Chordata; class Mammalia; order Rodentia; family Cricetidae; genus Mesocricetus; species Mesocricetus auratus. Next base: position 54,556,504 of record NW_024429191.1, on the reverse strand, counting down.
GGAAAGGGTTGTTTGGGGAGTTTGGGTGAAACATGAGAAGTTTTGTCTTCTAGATATAAATTCCACAGATTCTTTATGTCCAATTATGGTCTTACAACTAGGATTGAGATACAAATCTGCCTCCTTAAAAGGGTGCCCTCATTACTGTTTTTGTTTTTGTTTTTTTAAAAACATCACTGGGTTGAAAGAATCTAAGTTTCTATCCAAGGTCAAACACACTTAGCTTTTCTCGTTAATGCTAATTTTAGAAAAAGCAAGGAAAAATGGAATAAGTTCAATTTCCTTCCAGTCTGGCATGCAATTTCTGCTAGGTTTCAGGATTTTGAACATGTAATGATTTGGGAAACTGAATTTCTATCCCCAAAGACAGGCCTCAAATGTGCTCCCATTCTCATTAAAATGTACACTGTGTCAGCAGGCCCACAGATGACCACCAACAAAGCCCTCCAAGCTCACTGTCCACATATGATCAAGGTGCATCTTCCTTTTGCATGAAAAATATTTTTATTTTATTATGATAAAGGCAAATCACCCTTATTATTATTAGAAAATGCAGATTTATTTTTTTGAGATGGGGTCTCATTCTGTAGCTCTGGAACTCACTATGTGGACCAGGCAGGATCTCATAGAGATCCACCTGCCTCTGTCTCTCAAGTGCTGGGAATAGAGATGTGCACCACCATACCTGGCACTTATTTTTATTTATTTTGATTGTGTGTGCATGTGTGTGAGTGAGTGTGAGTGCATTGCACACGGAGGCTAGAAGCACTGGATTTCTTTGGAACCGGGGTTACATGCAGTTGTGAGCTGCCCAATATGAGTGATGGGAACTGAATGTGTATCCTCAGGAATGAAGAGCACTGCATGTTCTTAACTGCTGAGCCACCTCTCCTGTCTCCCAACCCCGATATTTAAAAGAAGACAGTAATCACTGGTAATTACAATACAGATTTTTTCACTTTTTTTATGCTGATATGTTTATAAATAAGCTGCTGAGCTAAAAGTACTTATTGCCAAACCCAAAGGCTAAAGTTTAATCCTTGGCTCTCACATAGTGGAAAGTGAGAATTAACTCCTGCAAGTTGTCCTCTGATGTCTATGCATATGCAGTGTCACACTCATACATACACAATAGCAAATAAATAGTGGTGCATACCTTTAATTCTAATACTTGGGAGGCAGAAGCAGGTGGATCTCCTGAGTTCTGGGCCAGCTTGGTCTACATTTCAAGTTCTAAACCACCAATGACTACATAATGAAACTCTGTCTTAACTCCCCAAAAGGGCTGAAGATATAGCTGAATGGTAAAGTGATTGCCTAGCACATATGAGACCCTGAGTTTTAGTTCAAGTACCACTCACACCAAAAAGCAGGAGGATCTTCAGCTCCATAGTTTAAGGCCAGCCTGAATACATGAGCCCTTGTCTGAAAAAAAAAAAAGGCAAAAACAAAAATCACTTCCCTGTTGATGGACTATGTGTACACATGCATGCATATCTGTGAGCACAGTCACAATTAATCATCAGTTCTTCCTCTCCTGCGCACCCTCCCCTCTCCCCAGTCATATGCATGTCTGCACTCCTCGCCTGGAAGTAGATTTCCTGAAGTCTCCCAGCTGCCCTCGTGTTCATTGAGGATAGATGTTCTAGAAGTAACATAGTAAAGTGGAAAGATCGTGAGCTTTGGGGTGAGATGAGCCAGCATCTGGGGCTCAGACCTGCCAGCTGATTGGTTAGGCCTCACTAGACAGGTCACCCCTGTCCTAAAGTTCATCTTCCCATTTGTGAAGCGTGGTAATACCATCATATGCAGTGAGTTCATGTGACAGTGTTGGTCACAATGCTGAGAACATAGTAGGTGATCATGAATAGTTCTCCCTCTTTATTTCCTGACCAAGACTAGCTTCAGTGCTGTGCATGCAGAAGGTACCTATAAATAATGCAGAGGTGCTGGGCAGTGGTGGCGCACGCCTTTAATCCCAGCACTCAGGAGGCAGAGGCAGGCGGAACTCTGTGAGTTCCAGGCAAGCCTGGTCTATAGAGTGAGTCCAGGACAGGCTCCAGAGCCACAGGGAAACCCTAATTGGGAAAAATGAAGAAAAACAATGCAAAGACTTGCAGGAGTGAGTGACCCAGACACAAGTGCCTGAGCATATGTGTGAAGTCCGGGACTTGGTGCCCACGGCTCAGAAGCCCAAACCATAGCCCTAGACTACAACTGCCAGAGTCCAAATATGTGGCGCTATGTTCCACATCTGTCTAACTTGGGGCAGGGGATTCAGGTTTTCAGTTGAGGGTCAGGTTGTCAGGAGACCTCTTTTGGAGCCTCGTGCAAAAGAGGAAAGGCACGGTGTGCAGTGAGCTCTCTGCAAGGCTACAGTGGGCCTGCCCTCTGTGACAATGTGAGGATCTCCTAGCCTGCCATGGGAAGTGGCAGCATGGACCACACACCTCGGACAGCAGAAGCAGAACTCCACAGATGGGCTGGACTCCACAGTGTCACCTCTGGTTAAACACAAGTCGTGGGCATTTCTGTCATTATTTTCTTCATTTTCTTGCTTGCTCTTTCTGTCAGCACTACATCTGATGTACAAGTTTTTATGAACTATTAGTACCAGATGGTATTCAACCCAGTTCACCCCACCCCCAAACAGAGAGCACAAAAGGAAAAAAATCTCATTATAAAAGGGTAACTTTTAAAATGTTGAATGCCAGAATCACCTGGAAGTGCTGGAATCTTTTCTTTTCGGTGCTCATTCTAGCACAAACACCATTCGTGCCCTTTGCTGAGAGACCTGCCTGACAGCTGCATGCAGCCACCAACTCCTCCCAGGGACAGTGGGCTTACCTTGAGCCAGCCCAGGGAATGGAGGTGATTTTCCCTTCTCACAAGTGTCCTGCAAGCACACTTGTGTAGTACTTGAGCTTTAGATAAGCCTGCCTGTCTCAGTGGTGTCATTTGAGTTTCCTGTTCTGTAAGACTGTCAGAACTAAATGACATCACACACAACTAGTAAGTGAAATGACACTAGGTGAAGCATCACCCATAGGAGGACATACACATACATACACACACGGCTGTTGGGCTACTTGTACTCTGCCTTGTTTGTTTCTTGTTTTGTTTTGGGGGACACGGTCTTGGTATATAAGCTAGGGTGCCCTTCAGTTTACAGCAGTCCTCCCACGTGTTACCACACCCAGCTTTTTGACAATTTAAGTTGCAACCTAAATCGAGGCATAGTGGTGCAGGCCTTTCATCCTAGCACTAGGAAGACAGAGGCAGATCTCTGAGTTCCAAGCCAGCCTGCACTGCATGGTAAGATCTTGTTCCCCTGCTTGCCCCCATAATAAATAAACAACAATCTAAGCTCATAGTCATCTGTGATAACTGAGGACAGGCAAGTAAAAAGCCAGATGTTGTGGCACTGGGAAAGAAGAAACAAGCAGATCCTTGGGACTTGGTGGCCACCAACTACCCCAACTCGTGAGAGACCTGTTTCAAAACAAAGTAGACCCTGAGAAACAATAGTCAGGGTTTACCACTGCCTCCACTCATACATGTACACATATGTACACATGCATACACACACGAAATAAGGACAATGTCAGTTTTCATTGTTTTCTAGAACCTTAAATTATTTTTCTTCATTAATCTAACTAAAGTTTCAAATCATGAATGGTTGCTAATATTTCTTTTAGTTTGGCCGTACATGACTAAAACTTAAAGCAGATGGGATCTATTCACATATATAACACATATGAACATCAGTGTGATATCCATACAGCTAACTAGCAAGAACTTGAAGTAACCATGTAGACACAATCTGCCTTGCATCAGACTTGCTTTATAACAGGTGACAGAACATGTCACCACTTCTCTTTAAGACTGTCTTCTGTGAGTGGGGAGCTGTCATCTTTAAATCATTGTCTATAAGTGGCATTGAGATCTTGAACTATCCAATGCTGCCAACTTGGAAGGCACTAGTCATTTGTATGTTGACTGGAGGTAGAACATGAAACTCTGCCCAGTCCCACATGTTTGTTCCCTATATTTGCCCTTGCCTGAGTCACTGTGTTCCAAGCCTTGCTGTAAAGTTGGGGAGAGGAAGGTAGGTGAAGGGTGGACCTAACCTGTCAGTTTGGGCCTCACCCTATGAGTTCACTGGGAATCAGTCAGGATGCTCATTGTTTGGAAGGATCATATTTTTAAAATGGGATGGAAGATATGCCTCTCAAATAAGGCAACAGATAATGAGGAAAACATTACACATAGCTCACTGTACAGGCAGCTCCTATGGCACTTTAACTGTTTCTCCATTTTTTTGTTAAGAGAAGCTTTCCTTGAGAAGAGCCTTTAAACACACAGGAGGCTATATTAATTATGAAGCTGTTGGCCTTGCTTGTCTCTTACTGGCTAGCTCTGCTTTAAGTAATTACCCCATAATTGTTAATCTAAGTATGTCTCTTACCGGAGAATAGTTCTGGGCTCCTACCCCCATGGCGGTTACATGTTGACTCTCGTGTTTCTCCTTCCCAGAATCCTCCTGGACTCCTAGCCCCACCTATCTAGATTCCTATTGGCCAGACAGCGCTTTATTAGCATAAGCATAAGACTTCCCCAACAATTGTTCTATTTATTTCCCAGGTAATTTTGTTTTTCTTTTGCTACCAAACAAGGCTGTATTCCAGCTACTGTAGAGGCTGAGGTGAGGAGAGCTCTCAAGAAGTCATGAGGTAGCCTGGACTACACAATGCAGTTTTGTCTCAATCAACCAACAGATCTAATTTCCTTTTTCTTTCTTGCCTTTTTTTAGAGATCTTTTAAAAATGCATTTATTTTGCATGTGTGCATGCACACATGTGCCGTGGTGCATGTGTGGAAGTCAGTTTTTTTTCCTTCTTCTATGTGGGTCCCAGGTATCAAGCCCAGGGCACCAGGCAAAAGAGTCTTCACTTGCTGAGCCACCTTGCTAACAGAATTCCCCTTCTCTGTCTGGAGCCTGTGTTTGTTTTTTGCTTGTTTGTTTGTTTGTTTGTTTGTTTGTTTTGGTAGAGACAGAAAGTTGCTTCTGTGGTCCAGGCTGACTGGCTCCAAGCTTACCACCTTCCTCAGCCTACAAATGCTGGGATCACAGGCATACACCACCACGGCCAGCTTCAAAACCTGATTTGAAGCTTTGCGAGAGGCTCTTCACGCCTCTGTAAAATGAAGTGGGGGGCTAGAGAGCTGGCTCAGTGATCAATAAAATTTGTTGCTCTTGTAGACAACCTAGGTTCATGTCTATAAAAATAAGTATTTTATTGCCAGAGATATGAAGGCCTTAGGGCTGCTGACCTCCCCTCTGAATGGAGCTTAAGGGTTGTATTTGGCTTAAGAAGACTTGAACAGGCAGCCCTGTTTGGTTATGAGAGGCCAGTCCAGCAGGGCTCCTCCAAACAGGGTCAGGAATGAGTACCTGCCAGGTGATATAGGCTGAGATCCCCCAGCCCTCCTGTGTATACCCAAAAAGACAGAGTCACTACACTGTTAATTTTAGGGCGTGCCCCAGCTTCTACCATGGGTGTGCAAACTTGGGCTCCATTTTATTTGTTTGTTTGGGGGTTTTTGTTTTGTTTTGTCTGAGACATGGTCTCTTTATGTAACCCTCTGGCTATCCTGGAACTCACTCTGAAGTTCATAGAGGTCCTACTGCCTCTGCCTTCTGAGTGTGAGATTAAAAGTGTGTGCCACCACTCTCAGCCTCATTTTTGCTCTTTTTCTTTTCTTGTTCTCCTTTTCTTGTGTTATTTTGAGACAGGGCTTCTTTGTATGACAGCCCTAACTGTCCTGGAACCCACTCTGTAGACCAGGCTGGCCTTAAACTCACAGAGACCCATCTGCCTCCCGAGTGATTCAAGGCATGAGCCACCACTGCTTGGCTTATTTTTGTTGTTCTTAACCAGTTGAAGATTACATCAGCCGTGATGTGAAAATGCACAGTGTACTTGTGTGTGTTGGGGATGGGGAAGGTTAGAGCTAGTGTTGGGACTCATGCCTATCATCCTAGCACTTAGGAGGTTGAGACAGGAAGATTGCTGTAAGTTTAAGGCCAACTTGAGCTACAGAGTAAATTCCAGGCCAGTTTGGACTACAGTATAAGACCCTGTCTCCAGAAACCAATAATAAAATCCCCAACTCCTCCCAATTTACTTGGAAAAGGGTGTATAAGTTAATTGTCTTCTAGCTTTTTCTGTGTTTCACCACATTTAGCGCAGCTGCTAAATTGCTCCAATCTCTCAAGCTACAACTACCTGAAAGTAGACATCTCTGCCCTGTTCCCTGGTGGTGGTGTCCCTCTCTGGCAGGGGTTCTCAACCTTCCTAATGCTGTGACCCTTTAACACCTCATGTTGTGGTGATCCCCCAATGATAAAATTATTTTTGTTGCTACTTTATAACTGTAGTTTTGCTACTGTTATGAATCATAATGTAAATATCTGGTATGTGACCCTTGTGAAAGGGTTGTTCAACCTCACAGGGGTTGTGACCCACAAGTTAAGAACCACTGCTGTACTGATTTAGACAGATTCTCATTCCTCTGCCTAGTGACATGGTGAGTATCCCTTACAAGATATTTGCTTGGGTGGGAAAGCTGCTGGATGCCTTGGGGGGAAGCAGTAGGAAAAGGAACAGACTCTGCACTCCATGCCACTGGTGATGTGGCATGCTTGTTTTTACTCAAAAGCAGCCTCCGTGTCACAGAACTGGTATGCCAGCAAAGGCCAGTCCCTGTGGCACCAAGTAGTGACCTAATTTCTGTCCCCCACATCCCTTCCCCAGTAACAGGTAGCACTGTTCCCTATAGGGTCTCTAAAACCTGGTCCTGTCCTGTCTCTGTTTCAGATGCCATGGCAGAATGTGGAACATGTTGGTGACCAGAGCCCTTATGTCACTTCTGTTATTCTTCACATTAAGCAGAATGTCCCCATCATTCGTGACAACCTGGCTTCCACACGAAAATACTTCACACAGTTCTGCATTAAATTTGCAAAGTAAGTCCTGAGTTGCTTCTTGATGCACTTTCTGTTTTTATCTCCCAGGATAAGTGAGCACAAGAATTGTGCCATTCACTAACCACACTGATGGTGGACCCCAGGATTGCTTTCCAGGTATATCTCTGAGTTGGAGAGATCTGTGATGGTTCTGATATCATACTCAGTGTAGTTATCTTACTGCTATATTTAACCACCCAGCATGCTCACAATCCATGTGTCCCATCTTCTAGCTGGGCTCATTCTGGGTCCTACAAGAAAACCAATGTTCTTCTGTACTCCAAAGGGCCATAATGGTAAAAGCAAATGGGCCACTTCAGGTCATGTGCATGCTTGCAGCAGCAGTCGTCAGCCGTGGCAAGCAGGAACGATTTGGGGTATCTTGCTGTTCCAAATTTTGTACATGAAAGCACTCCTTGCTTGGGCTTTTATTTTTCAGTAAGTTCATGTGAGCATTTTATCCCTGACTAGATTATAAAGTTCTCAAGAGTTGGTCAGTTGTGCCTTTGTGCCTTTACTCCCTCCTCCTCCATAGGACTTGTGATTGTAGCTGTCAGAAATCACCCACTTGTGGGTTTCTTTACATTTGGGCAAAGTACTACAAATTAGGATCAGCAAGTCGTCGAGCTCCAATGCTGAAGTGGATGGAGCAAGCACCACATTGCCTGCCTTCTGGTCATGTCCTTGTGTGTGGCCATTTCTGCCTTGAATTTTGAAGCAAAGAAGTAGTTTGGTTCTTTGCCAGTCAACATCTGGCTCCGGCATTGTTTCCCAAGAGCCCAGGCAGTGATGAGGGCCAGTGTCTCCTCTGACCAATTATCAGACGCACAGTTTGGCAAGTTGCTCCGGGAAGGTCAGTGCTGTCCAAGCTACCGTATTTGGATTGTTCTCGTCCAGGTCCCAGCTGGTGACTCAGGCATCTGAGTTTCTGTTTCCCCCCAGATCTCTCCCAGATTGTACTCAATTAGATTCTCCCCATCTGACATAAATAAACCCCAAGAAACAATAGTGACAGAGTAGCTGTAGAGTTAACTTTAGTTTCAACCTCATCAGGAAGGATTGGGCTGACTCCCCAGGGAGCATTTATGTTTGCAGGCCACAGATGGACCAGGAGCTGACATTCCCTTCTCTCTCTGGGTACTCATTAATGTGTGCTAACAGCACTGCTGATAAATCACATGATGTGACATTCCCTGCAGCCACTGCTACAAGTGTCTCTGTAAAAGTCTACTGTGACTCAAAATCTCCATTGTGGGCACCCAGGGGTCCGACTGAGCTAAGGTTAAAGTGAATAAGGAGTCCATTGCTCAGCCCCTCCAAGTATCAACCTCACATTCTCTCATTGCCTTTTAATTTTATTACTAAGTTCATTCTGAGTGATCTAGGAATAGGGTGTCCATCCCCCACATCTGGAAAAGTTTAACCGAAGACCTAGAAAGTTTTGTGCTTTAACTCTTGGTACCTTCCCATCCTTGCAGAATCTTAGCCCAGAGCAGTAGCCATCATTTCCATCTTGTTGGGCCTTGGCAATGGCACATCACATTGCTGGGATTTCTTCTCCAAATATGTGTGCCTGGGTTATTCTCATGTTTATCCTGTTCACTCAACATGGACTAGTCAGGGCAAGGCCAAGGGCACAGCCACAACATTCTCCAGTGTGAAGTAGCTTCCATTACAAGCTGTATGTACAAGTGTGATGAGTCCAAGTTTAACCTTACTTGTTTGGCTCAAGTTAAATGCCAGAGCCCCTTCCAGACAGCCTCTTGTTCACTCCCTCTAGATTAGTAGGCCACTCCTGTATGTGACCTCTTCCATTGCTTCTTTTCCCGCTCCACACTTGCTAGTCCCTCTGGCTGCATTGCGTTTCCTAATGGCTTACCAAGGATGACGTCTCCCACCCACTAAACTAGTATATATCGATTCCATGAAACTTTCCCAGAAGTCCTTAGCTATCAATGTGATTACAGTGTGCAGGAGAAGATATGGCGCGATTGAAGGAGAAGAATGCAGACCTGGATGAACCATGGAAGAGGGAGGGGACAGATGCTAGCCAGCCTTGGTGGGAACCTTAACCCTTCCATCCTTCCTCCGTGATCCTGGGCCCTGGAGCAGCTCCTGCTCAACATACTCTGGATCTTGCCCAGTTATGCACATGTCTGCCTTCCACAGCTTTGGAACTAGAGCAGCACAGCACAGCCTCCCTGACTCAGGCACTAATGTTTTGGATTTTCTCTGCTCTTCATCCTAAGCAGCATTACCAGCCCATCTTGCCTAAGCTGGTGCTCAGTGCTCATCAGACTTTTAGGAAATTGTGTAATTTTTGTTTCTTGGCAAGAGAATTACTGCCTTAACTATTAATTTCTTGTTTTGCTTTAAGGCACCCTAACTGCCCATGTGTCTTTAGTTTTTGCCATTGTCCAGATTTTTTCAGTTATTGGTACTCAAATGGACTTGAATGGCAAGGTGGATTTTTTTTTTTGGTTTTGTTTTGGTTTGGGTTTTGTTTTTGCTAGTTTTTGAGACAAGGTTGCTCTATGTAGCTCTGGATGTCCTAGAACTCATTGTGTAGACCAGGCTGACTTTGAACTCAAAAGGGATCTGCCGGCCTCTGTTTCCTGAGTGCTAGGGTTAAGGCGTGTGCTATCACACCTGGCACAAAATGGATTTTATAAATTTTGTGTAACCTCAAGCCTAGAGAAGTTAGGACTTGAGAGTGGTTGGTTTAGGCTGAAGAGATGGCTTAGTAGTTACTGGCAGTGCTGCTGCTGCTGCTGCCGAGGTCCCAGGGTCAGCACTCATGGAATAGCTCATATCAGCCTGTAACTCCAGCTCCAAGAGAGCCAATGTCCTCTCTTCTAGCCTGTGTGGCACCTGCACACGTGGTTGCATGCACACACACAGACAAATACGCTAAAATAAAAATATATAAACCTTTTTTTAAAACAAGCAATTGCTTTAGGGTTTCAGTCGTTTTATGAAGGCCTGGAATATTCTATCTTTAAGACTGGCGGCATCCTCAGAATGATGATAGAATGACAAGTATAGGTATTTTATCTATCTCAGCAGCACCCTAAGCAGGAAGAGGGAGTCTCACAGCCACCTTGCCCTAAGGTTCTTCCCTCCAGGTGATTAAACTGGAATAGAGCAATTCCCCCTCTTAGAACCTCAGTCACCAGTAGAACTAACTGAAGCTCAATAGTATTGGCCTCTGTAGGACCAGAGTGTGGCTCACTGGTAGGGTTCTTATGACCTGGGTCCATCCCCAGCACCACAAACAAAAATAATTCATCTCTCTAGCTTCAGATGGGATGAGCTTTCCCCAGAATCCCAAGACTGCTCTTCCCTAAGCAAAACTGGAGCTAAAGTTAGAAGGAAATAGTAGGTGATGCATGGGGCATAGGGAATGGTAGTCTCTACCTGGATTCTCAGTTTTCTCATGAAAGGGAATAGAGCCTTAAAATTTTCCTGCCACTTGCTGCCTTTAATCCCAGCACTCCTGAGGCAGAGGCAGGTGGATATCCATGAGTTTGAGGCCAGCCTGGTCTACAGAGCAAGTTCCAGGGCTACACAGAGAAACTCTGTCTTGCAAAACCAAAAATAAATAGATAAAAAAGTTTCTGCAGCTCTTTACTGAAAGAATAATAAGCATAACTTGTCACTTTTATGTCCACAGCTCATTCATCCCCAAATTCATCACCCATCTCTTCAAATGCAAGCCAATCAGCATGGTGGGAGCAGAGCAGGTAAGGCGAGCTTCATGTGGGCCTTTGTCATGTGTGGCCTCACCTTCAGCCTTTGTCATGGATCCAACTCATGGGCTCGGGTAAATCCAGTCTGAAGAGACCGTGACTGGCCACTCTTTGCTTCTTTGTATTGATTTTTGAGACAGGTTCTCATTTTGTAGCTCAGACTGGACTCAGCTCAGGTAGATAATCACAACCTCAGTCAAGTGTGTGGAAGGTCACAAAACAAAGTTAGGGAAAACTGTCTTAGGGGCATGAGAGTGAAGGCTTCAGATTTCCTGAGGGCTGGTACTGGAGGGACAAGGGGCAGTGTTCTAAGACCAGTAGAGGCTCTTAGTGTGGCTGGGCAGAGGCCACCTGAGGGACCCAGCAGGAAGAGCCTGAGCTCACCTCCCCAGGAAGCTCCTGTGATGAGCTCATCTCTCCTCAGCTGAATTCTCCGCTGGAGCATAATGGCACATGCCTTTAAACCCAGCACTTAGGACGCTAAAACAGTAGGATTCTGAACTTAAGGCCAATGTACAATATATAGTGAGACACCATCCTAAGCAAACAAAGACTTAGTTCATGTCATCTGAACCCTGAGTTATATACTATAGCAAAGTCACTTCTTTTCATCTCCCACCTAAGTTCAGGGAACACTGATTAATTTTGAAAATAAAACAGGAATTGGAGAGATCTCTCTGTGTTGCACATTGACCAAAAGAAACTTGGGAAAGAAAAGGTGTATTTGACTTACAGGTTGATTACCAAGGGAAGCCAAGGCAGGAATTCAAGGCAGAAATTGAGGCAGAGACCATGGAGAAAGCTGCTTATTGGCTTGGTCTCCATGGCTTGCTCATCCTGCTCTCTTATATAACCCAGGATCACCAGTCAAGGAATGGCATCACCCACAACAGTCTGCACCTTCTCACATCAATCATTAATCAATAAAGTTCCCCCACAAACTTGTCCAAAGTCCAGTCTGATGGAGGCAGTACCTCAGTTGAAGTTCCCTAATCCCAGGTAACTCTACTTTGTATCATGCTAACAAAAACTAATTAGCACACCATGCAAGGATATGGATCTGAGTTTGACCTCTATAAAAGCCACCCACATAAAAAGTCAAGAATAAGGGGATAGAGAGATGACACTCAACAGTTAAGATCATTTCCTACTCTTGCAAAAAACTTTGATTCTGCTCTCAGAGCCCTTACTGGTCAATTTACAACCATTTATAACTCCAGTTCCAGGGGGATCTCATGCCCTCTTCTGTCCTCCACAGGCATTGCATATGCATGGCATACATACAGATAAGCAGATACACACACACACACACACACACACACACACACACACGCACACGCACGCATGCACATGCACACACACAGGGTATATATTATTCACAATAAATCAAAAGCAACTCATATTCATCAAAATGGTCTTCTCTAGACCTCTATCTGTGAGCGCTTAGACAACATATAAGAAGATTATGCCATTCGTTTCCATAGATCTTGTTCTCTACCGTATGAGGCAATGCAGTAGAGATTCAACTCTTTCCCAGCTCAGTTTGCTGTCCTCATGGCTCCTTGGGTGTGTTGACATCACTGCCCCCCAGCCCCTGCTCCCCTCGATAAGATGGTTAGTTAGCATTTACTGAAGCACCTTGCAGTCACTAATGAAGTGTCAAAGGCAGATAGGAACAGCTGTGAATAGCAATGTCTCTTGAATCTAGGTGCAATATGATTGTATCCTCTCTGTTAGCAAGTGCAGAGCAGTGTGAGCACTCATGTCTTGAGCTATGGAATGGCATGGGAGGAGGCTGAATCCTGTGCCTGCAATACTGCATCTGTTTGTAGACAAGCTACTTTACAGGACCGCCATTTCCTTGTCTCTGAAATAGGAAAGCTTGGTGCCACCTCACAAAATAGCTGTTAGAATTAAACGAAACAGAGAGTTATGTGTGGTGGAATACACCAGTAATCCCAGCACTCAGGAAGCTGAAGTAGGAGGATTGTAAGTTTGAGGCCAGCCTGGGCTTCACAGCTAGACATTGTCTCAAAATAAAATAAAATAAAATGAAAGTCAGTGCCCATAAGTAAAATGCTTGTCTGGCACATAGCCAGCCTTCATTAAATGCCAGCCCCCACTCACGGTAAGCTTCCTGAGACCTGGACATGACCTTATTTCTGTTTCACTGCTCATCTTCCACATGCGGCCTGCACAAAGACTTCTAGTCAGTGCTTGCCCTCGGCTGTCTGCCTGACCCGCTCTAGCTGGAGTCAAAAATGTTGTCTTGGAAAACTCCCTGGGAGGTTATACGACTCAGACACCAGCTGGGCCTGACTGTAGCAGCCAGTGTTCTAAAATCCTGACTCTGGCATGTCCAGGGTGCAGATCTCATTCTCTCCGTCGGAAGTGGCAGCGATGCCCTCACAGCCAGCTCCAGTTTCATTAGTGCATGCTTACCAGAGCTCACTCTGGTCACCTCATTCCACTGTGCCATCTGAGAGGATGTGCAGTGATTGAGATCTGTGTCTGGGAGCTGCCTTAAGAGTTCTCAGTTACATTTCTGTCTACAGACTTGACCAAGCCCCTGGAATCCAAAGCTGACTCATGGGAACACAGTTCTGGGTTTTCGTAGCCTTGCTCAGGCCTCAAAGGCTGGCATAATGACTAACAGCCATGAGAGTTTTGATGTTGTCACATAAATCCTATATCATGACTGTTTTCCTCAAATTTTCTCTTTTATAAAACAATGTTAGCTGGTGGAGAGTAGGGGCACACCTGCCACCCTAGCATTCAGTAAGCAGAGGCAGGAGAATTGTGAATTCAAGGCCAGTGTGTGCTATGTAGTAAGATCCTGTCTCAAATAACAGAACAGAATGGAACATTAGCAGGTCAGCTCAGACCCCAGACTTGTATCTAAGGAACAGGATCCATTTGGTCAGTGTTCACATCTGCTTTTAGATGTGAAGGAAGAGCCCATCTTCTAGAACTAAAGTTTACTTCTCAGACCCCATGCAAAGGCGAGTAATAGGTTATCCATAGATCCAGCCTTGTGGAGGCCTCAAGGGCACAAGGGCAGTGTGGTCCTTGAATGGTTCCCATGTATAGTTTAGGTTCGTGTGGGTAACGTTAGGCCTGGCATCTGGACTCTGAAATCCAAGCTATGCTAGCTAGAGGCCTGTTCACTTAGGCAGCAGGGTTCCAAGGATCAAGAAGTTAGCAAAGGGGATGGAGAGATGTCCCAACAGGTGAGAGCAGTGACCACTTGAATGGAGGACTCAAGTTCAGTTCACAACCACCTGTTATTCTAGCTTCATGACTCTGATGAGCAGCTCTTCTGGTCTCTGTGGGCTGGCTGGCTGGCTGGCTCGCTCGCTCTCTCTCTCTCTCTCTCTCTCTCTCTCTCACACACACACACACACACACACACACACACACACACACACACAATGATATAATAAAATCAGTTTTTAAATGGAAGTTAATAGAGAGTTGCTTATAGGTACAAACACATTCTGACACACCCACACCCTGCCTTGCGTCATGGCGCTAACCCAAGTTTTTACCAAAGCTGTAGAATTCAAAGCTACGGCTATGCCTCATCTCAGCTGCGCCTCTTCTGCCAAAAGGTGCTCGGTGCTGAGTTGAGGTTAGGCTTGAATACTGATGTGAAAAATAAAAAGGAGGCCCTTTCTGCTCTTTGTGATTAGTACATGCAGTGAGTTATTTATCTCCGGGCCCCAGGGTCCTCTTGAGCATTTGCAAGGGCACATGGAATTGAACCATTCCTGGATTGTAATGCTCCTTGCTAGTTTGTGATTTTCAGAGAACCTTGTGGGATTTGCAGGGTCATTAATTAGTCTTACAACTGAGGTCATCTATGACTGAACACACAGCAGAAATAAAATCCATTCGCCTAAACTTACCCTAGAGAGAACAGCACATTGTGCTATTGGAAAAAGACTCACAGCCCAGTCCTCGATCTGCTGTTGCTGGCCCCTTGTTCACAAACAGTGCCTGCCTGCTCTGTGCTCAGGGTCCTATTTAAACAAGAGTACTTGCCCAGGCACTCTCCAGGTACCTTCCAGACCTTTCCTATTGCTCCAAACTTCATTTTTTGTCAAGTTGCTTTTTTTCCTTCTTACATTTTCTTCCTTCATTTATTTGGTTTGGTTTTGTTACAGTGCTGTATTGTGTAATCCAGGGCTGTCTACAAGTTCACAAACCCTGCTGGGGGGGGGGCAGCGGCACGCACGCAAGGGGCAGGCATTTAATCCCAGGCAGACACAGGCGGATCTCTGTGAGATAGAGGCCAGACTGGTCTACAGAGTGAGTTCCAGGACAGCCAGGGTTACACAGAGAAACCTTGTCTTGAAAAAAAACTAACAGACAAACAAAAAACTTCACAAATCTCCTGGCTCGGCCTGCTGGATGACGAGATACTAAGCAAGCACTACCACTATACCCAGTTTGCTTTGTGTTGTCTTTATATATGGTATCAACAGGGCAGGAAGATGGCTTAATGCTAAAATACATGCTTTGTATATACAAGATGCTGGGTTCAATCCCTAGCACCATAAAAAGATTATTTCTGGATATGTGCCATAGGAATATTTTGAAATTGCACATAACATAAAATGTGCCAAGTAGCCATCTTCCAGTGTGCAGCTCACTGGCATTAAGTACAGCCATTGCTGAGAAGCTGCCATGGCCACCATTTCTGAAGCAAACCTCTGCATCCATCTAAGTATTGCTCCCCACTGCAGCCCTCCCCGCGGTCACATGTTAATGTCTGTCGCTGAATTTGACTGTTCTTCAAATATCAAATAAGTGGGCATTTGTCTTTTATGTCTGACTTCTCTGACCTAGCCTAATGTCATCAGAAATTCCTTCCTTTTAAGGTTCAATAATATCTTATTATATGTGTTAAGAATACTACATTTTTATCACATTGACTTTTAGACTCTTCTAGTTCAAAAACATCTGGATAAAAATGTTTAAAGCAATTGGGGGTGTGTAGGGGCTTCTTGCTGTTGTTGTTGAGACAGGCTCTCACTGTGTGCCATGGCTAGCCTCAAACTCACAGAGTTTGCTTCTCCCTCTGCCTCCTGAATGCTGGATTAAAAGTGTGTACTACCATGCCCAACATTAAAGCAGATCTGAAAGTACACTCATCACTGTTCCCATGGTCTAGTGTGTGTCATCACAGGTAGAAAGTGAGAGAGATGGTTGTTCTTGGGCACATCTTTTCTATGTAGCCTTTAGAACAGGGGAAGGGGGCTAGAAAGATGCCTCAGTGGTTAAAAGCATGTACTGCTATTGTAGAGGACGCAGGTTCAGTTCCCAGTGCAGAGGATCAGCTGCCTCTGAACTCTGTGGGGTCTTGTGTGCATGTGGTGCATGTATACACACTCAGGTGCACACGTTCACAGAAAATGAACAAATACTTTTCCAAAAGGAGGCCAGGCATGGTGGTGCACACCTTTAATTCCAGCACTGAAGACATAGGGGCAAACAGATCTCTGTGAGTTCCAGGCCAGCCCTTACTGCATAGTGAGTTGCAGGACAACCAAAGGTATAAAGTGAGACCCTGTCCAAATAAATCAGTAAATGGTAAAATTTATTATTTAATAGTAAAATTTTAAACTGTATCAAAGTAAAAATAGGTTCGTTGTTGAATGTGATTAAAAAGGTATTTAAAATGATTATTCATACACGGTAGAAAATTCTCAGAGTTCAAGGTTATCCTTGACTGAGCAGTGAGTCTGAGGCCAGCTTGGGATATGCACGATAAAGATGCCATCTCAGAGTTTTTGAAAGGTAAATGTTACATGTTATAAACATTTGTCAAAATTACAGTTAAGAACTATATTAGGAAGCTGGGCAGTGGTGGCACACACTTTTAATCCCAGCACTCAGGAGGCAGAGGCATGTGGATCTCATGAGCTCAGCCTGGTCTACATAGTGAGTTCCAGGACGGACAGGGCTACACAGAGAAACTCTTGTCTCAAGAAACAATATAAATAAATGAAACCCTGTCTCGTAAAAACGAAAAAAAAAAAAAAAAAAAAAAGAAAGAAAGAAAGAAAGAAAAAAGAAAAAATCATTAACATGTAAAATACACGCATACTTTTAAGTATTTCACATTTCATGGTATGCACATTTTATCTTAGAAAGAGAAAGAAAAGAGTGAGTGGCTGGGGATGAACATGATAGGATTTCTCAGCCTGCACTACTGACATCCAGGCCCACAAGCTTAAGACAGCACCCACCACTTCTGCCCCCTAGAGGCAAGTGGCAAGGTCAAGTGTGGGGTGAAAAACAAAGATGCCCCTTGTCCAGTGCCACTGGAATCGAGCAGTAATGAATGTTGGCAGATGTTTGTTGGGGTTGTTGAAGCTCAGTCCTGTGCTTACAGTCTCGTGATACCAATCTATTACTCATATGTTTGAAATACACCTCACGGATGAGATTTTAACAATAGTGCTCCACTCCCACATGTACCTGCTCATGAACAAAGTAAGATTTTATTTGGGGAATTGATAGGACATTCCATGTTTCCTGAAATTAGTTTCCTTCCGGATTGTTTTTCTCCCTCTTGTGGCGCTGGGGATTGAACCAGAGGCTCCCACATGTGAGGCAAGCACTCGACCACTGAAGTGCAACCCAGACTCCTGCTTCCTGGTTTCCTGATTGCAGACTTGTATTCAAAACAGCTGAGCATTCCCGCCTCTCTCGTACACACATGGGTGCTCCTGCCCAAGTCGCTGGCTTTTGCCCTCTGTGCAGCACACTCTCTTTCTGAAGGGCCACTCTGCCGTCCCTGTGCGCTAATTCCTACCTCCTAAGCAAGCTCTGACCCGCTTCCTAAGTAGCCATCTTTTCTACACAGGGTGCCACCCTCTCAGTCATAAGGACCCTGTGTGTGCGCTACTCACCACTGAGAGGAAATCCCTGCTATACCCCAGAAGTGAGAAGATGGAGCCAACATCAAACACAATGGCCAGATACAGAAATCCCCCACATGGCAAATAAGATATCTGATTTCTCTATTTCCATCCCTTATTGCCTGTTTGCCCTTTTGAGGGGCACCTGCAGTCACATGGCATGTGCCTGCGCGTGCATGTGTGCACATACTCACACACACACACACTCACACACACGGGTGATGTCCTCGCCAGGTATGATGGCATACTCCTTTAATCCCAGCTCTCAGGAGGTAGAGGGCAGTGGATCCCTGTGAGTGGCTGGCCTGGTTAAATAGTGAGTTCCAGGACAGCCAGTACTAACTACATAGAGAGACCCTGTCTCAAAAAAAATTTACATAAATTTAGGAAGGCTTCTAGAGCTAAGGTCCACATTAGAAATGTGTTTCTAAGGCATGGGGATGGACTTAGTGGGAGAGCATGTGAGTACTTGCCATCAGTCGGCAGCACCACCAAATAAATAGATTTGTTTATAATTGATAATCAGTCAATTAAATTTAAAATTTTTATTTTATTTTATTTGTATGTGTGTTTCACTTACTTGTTGGCACCACATGCATGCCTGATGCCCACAGAGGCCAGAAGGAGGTGTTGGATCTCTTGGAACTGGAGTTACAGACGGTTATATGCTACCATGTAGATGCTAGGAATTGAACCCAGGTCCTCTGCAAAAGCAACAAGTGATCCTAACCACTGAGTTATCTCTCCAACCCTTGGAAATGAAAATTTCAAATGAAACCATCTGTAGTTAAGTGTAGTTAAGACACTGCATGCACCTATAATTCCAGATAGTTGGGACACTCAGACAGGATATTCACAAATCCAATGCTAGCCTAGGCAGCAGACCAGGAACCTAGCTCAAGAAAACAAAACCCATTTCCGGTAGCACCAGAAACACTGACTTCCTTGAAACAAATCTTATCAAAAAACTGTACAAGCACTCTACAGAAGAAAGTGTCCGACTCTAAAGGGGCCATTTTAGCCAGACCTGGTGACACAGGCCTATAGCCCCAGCATTCAGAAGGTTAAGGTAAGAAAATAGAGAGCTTGAAGCCTAGGCTACAGGGTAAGATCTTGCCTCAATCAATCAGTCAATCCATAAGGAAAAGGAGGGGTGGGGGCCTCCTTCTGAAAGTTTCCTTTACTCGTTAGTGCTCTTTCCCAAGCATAGCTACTTGGTCCATCTGCAGCCCTCAAATTATCTCTGAGGTGCAAGTAAATTTGGGTGGCCACTTCTTACCCAGTGCCTCATGATGAAGAAACTGGTCTATAATGAGTTTTCAAAATGAAACCAGCAGATAGTGGTGACCAGTGGCCTTTTATCTTCCCATAACACCAGTTCTCATCTTTCCTGACCATACTGCTTCATGCAAGAGCAAGAGTGAGGTCCTTCTCAGGGGACTAGCGAGATGGGGTTTTCTTGTGACTAGCCAGAGATGAGAATGCCATACCTCTTTAAGATATGGGGTACACTAGAAAGTTATGTCTGGCTTATATGTATATAATATATCTCTGGGAACTAGAAAAAGTAGCCAACATCCCCAGATGTTCGAAACAGATTTTCCTCCCAACAGATAAATGCTAGGCCATGGTTTTGATTTTGATAATTACTATGTGGAGGTGAAGTTGAATCTTAGCCAGGCCTTAAAAGAAAGAAAGAAAGATACAAATAATGAAAGACAGATTGATTTCCTGTTAACAGATGAATAGAAAATACTTCAAAAAAATAGTGACCAGCCATTGAAATTTGTACCATGTCCCCAAATTTGCTCAACATCTCTTCAAGTTTGAACTAGGTCATTACGATTTTTGCTGAAGGCCCCTGTGAATTTCCACCCTTCCCTCACCCCCCTCTCCATGCCCAAAAGTGAACACTATTCTGATTTAGGTTTCTAACTTGCCATATGTATTTGGGTGTTCATGCATGTATATATCCCCAAATGATACATGGATTGTTTTGCTTATTTCTAAGCTTTATATAAATTGTACTATACATGTCATTTCCTCTCTTGCCTTTCCCCCCACTTAGCATGTTTTGAGATTTATTTGTGTTGAACTATGTCATTTGTGTTCACTCATTTTGGCTTCAGTATCATTTCCCATTGCATAAATATGCCAGCATTCGTTTATTCATTCCTGTTTTATGGACACTGAGCTGTTTCCAGTCCTTGCTTTTGCAAAGAAGAGGTACAGGGAAGTTCTTTTTAAAGCAAGTGTTATGGATTGAATATGAAAGTCACCTTTGACTTGTGTATTAAATGCTGGACACACTGTTTTGAAAGTTTCTGGAAGGTTTAGGAGGTACAGGCGAGTTGGAGGAAGTACATTACTCAGGGCATGTCATTGAAAACTATATCTTGTCATGGTTTCTCTGCTTCTTCTCTGCAGTGAGGTAAAGAAATTCCCCCATCACACACTGCTGCCACCATAATGTTCTGTTGAAAAACATGAGGCCAAGCAGTCAACTTAGACTGACACTCCAGGACTGTCCTTCAAAACAAATCTTCTGTCCCTTAAGTTTAGGAATTTTGTCAGAGCTATCAAAAAGTTAAGAACAGCCAAGAATTTCTCCCTGTGGTGTAAGTAAAGGGTGCTGTATCATAGTTACATATTTGTTGTTTTGTTTGTTTTGAAAGTCTCTCTTTGTAACCCCAGTGCTGTCCTAGAAGTTGTAGATAGCTCAGGTTGGCCCCATACTTGCCACAGTCCTTCTGTATCTGCCTGCCAAGGGCTGAGTTACAGATACACAGCACAATGCCAGATGGGTTATGTGGATCTTCAAGTAAGAAAATACTGCTGAGGTCCACCAAAGGGCTGGAACTAATTCTGTCTGTCCCCACGAGCTCTTAGCCAGCACCTTTTGTGTGCATGGTGCTAGTGTTAGAGCCCAGGCTGAGTGCATGCTCGGCAGATATGCTGCACTAAACTAAACCCAGCCCTGGTCATCTTCTCACTCCATGGGAGTCTTTATGTGCCCTGCATCTCATTCCCTTGCCAGTGCAGTACCAGCCTATGGCTGGTTTGGATCCATGTTTTACTGTGAGTCTCATGTAACTTAACTTAGAATAATATATTTTTCAGTCTTTCCCATATTTGACATTCTTTTCTACCCACAAGCAATAAAAACAATCTCTGTGTTTTCTACTAAAAGTTTGAAAGTTTTGGGCTGTTAGAGGTGGCTCTGTAGTTCAGAGCACTTGCCAGAGGTTTGGGCTTTGGTTCCCAGCACCCATATCAGGCAGCGCACAACCACCTGTAACTCTAGCTCCAGAGAATCTGATGTTTCTCTGGACTTCATGGATGTGCTCAGATGTACACAGACACACACACACACACACACACACACACACACACACACACACACACACACACACACACACTTAGTAAACTCAATATTTATCCATAGTGGCAAATGCCTCTAATCCCAGCACTTGGGAGGCAGAGTCAGGCAAATTTAAGTAAGTTTGAAGCCAGCCTGGCCTGTTTAGTAAGTTCCAGTCCAGCCAGAGCTACATAATGAAACCCTGTCTCAAAAAAAGTGTTTTAAACTTTTCTTTTTCATCTCCTAGATTCTAACCCATGTAGAATTACACATAAACATTCTTTTTCTTTAAGACAGAGTCTTGCTATTTCACCCAGGGTAGCCTTGAGCTCTGGGGTCCAAGTGACCCTCCCCCCTCGCTTCCCAAGTTGCTGGAACTGTAGGGTGCACACACCTCGGGGCTTGCATCCAGCATAGTTGTTCTTTAGAAGTGTGTGGGCAGCAATGTAAATTCCACGTGACTCTGGGGAGTTTGCTAACTCTGGGCTGTTGGTGTGGGTCTTGGTAGTCTGTGCCATTTTTTCAGATGCTGAATACATTTCTCTGAACACACGGCTTTTCCAAAAAACAAAAACTATGGTGATTTGATCCTGAGTTGGGGGGTCCACAGAACCCACATAGAAAGCCAGTGTGCCTTGCTAGCCAGCCAGTCCAGCCAATTAGTGAGCTCCAGGTTCAGTGAGAGATCCTGTCACATAAGACAGAAGACATCTAAGATTGACCTCCGGCTCCTCACACACACAGTCATGTGAGTGTGCACACATAAGCATGTACACACACCTGACTTCCAATCACCTTCTAAAACAAGCATAATAAGACTGCTGTGCTGCCCCAAAGTTGAGAAACTCAGGAAGTTTAGGCTCTGGAGCTGGAGAGATGGCTCAGAGGACAAAAGCACTTGCCCTCAAGCATGAAGAACCTGAGTTGGAATAACCAAAACACACACAAAGCTAGGCGTGGTAGTGCACATCTCTAATCCCAGCACTCCTAAAGCAGGAGAGGAGGTCAAGAGGTCATAACCCCTGGGAGTTCACAGGCAGCTAGCCTGGCACCAGGTACACAATGCAGTGGCCAAAACTCAGAGACCCCGCTTCCAAACAAGGTGGAAGGTTGTGTTCTCACCTCCACACACATGGCATGGCATGTACATGCCCGTGCACACACGTATATATTATACACAAACAGAAAGTGGTTTTGACTATCCATATTTCTTCATCAGATTCCTGTTGTTAGGGTAGCTTTCTTTGCCACTCATGGAAAGTAATATGTCTTGGTTATATGAACTAAGCATTAACATTCCCCAAATCCTTATAATATTGTCAAAATTATAATCACTATAACCATTAAGCTGATTGTATCTCTCAGTAGCTAGTTTGTCTTTAGTTACTAATTCTCTCATCCAAAGTCCAGGGGAAACCAGAGGTCACAGAGTGTCAGAGCCTTAAATCCCTCCCCTGGCCAACTAGCTATAATTCTGAAAGGCTGTCTAACAGGTCATCAAACCTTGTCCTAATATTTTGACCACTACCATCCGAGTTTAGTGGTAGTCAGGGGATTTGTCATCCCACTACTGACTCCACCTTATTGGGGCCTTATGTGACCCCCAGCCTGTGGCCTCAGGCATTTCTGTATTCCTGGTTATCAGTGCCTAGAGGCATCTAATCAAGCCATCCTGAACTATGTGTGGCAGTTTATTATACCTCTGGAGCACTGATGTTCTCTTCTACAAAATTGGAAACAATGAGCTCATTCAGGTTGGACCCCCAGAGAGACAATGTAAGGAAACTTCTAGTATCCTTCTAGCCATTGGTGATCAATGAGGAAAATTGATCTCTTTCCAGATAATTGGCATTCAAGAAGACCAGAACAAACAAAAAAAGTGGATGCTGCCAAGATCTGACTAAATATGGTTAAAATGTCATCAAACAGCATCTAGAGAAATCCTAAGTATAGCAATAACAAGTTACCACTTTTGCCTTATGAATAAGTAAGGTTTTTGTGACACTTTTTCAGTGCTGATGAGGGTGCATTCTGCAATTTCTGTGATGCTGGTAGCTTTGTAAACAAGTGCATTCTAGGTAGAAAGAGGTTCAGACATGTTCTGGGAACCTTCAGAATACCCTTATGCTTTGGCCTGTTCTAGAGACTGTCCCCTAAGGAGATGTCACTGATGAGGCTAGAATCCATAATGAGGCTGTCTGCCTCAGCATCTGGCTTTTTTACTTTGTTGTTGTTTTATTTTATATTTTTTTCTCTTGTGTGTACGAATGTTTTGTCAGCATTTATGCATGTGTGCCTTGTGCATGCCTAGTGACTGTGGAGGTCAGAAGAGGGCATAGGATCCCCTTGAACTGGAGTTACAGATGGCTGAGTCACCTTGTGGGTGCTGGGAACCAAACCAGTTCACCTGAGTCTCTCCAGCCCCTCAGCATCTGTTACTAATAATAAAAATCTAGGGAGCAAATTAAGTGGGAGAATGCTACTATAACTTAAACAATGTAGCCAGTATTGCATAGCCGTTACAAATTGTAAATTTTTAAGACGGTCATGATGGGAAATAAAATGCAAACCCTTTGTGTGTCTACTAGAAAGGGCAGGGTATGAAGCCATACATACACTCAGTATGATTCAAACTAGGTTTTCATCCACACTCACTAGCTAGCAGGAATTATATCCACATTTCACTGTGGTTTCTTGAAGTAGCTTTTCCTGGCCAGTGAAAACTGTATTTTTTTTTCCTTTAAAGTTCTGCTTTCCAAGTTTTCTGTAATGGGAAAGGATCGTGTGTACAGTGAGTAACACACACCTGCTCAGCGTGTATACACTAGGTGCTAGTTGCATAGAGTGGCTATAACAGTCTGCTTGGTATGCAGCTGCTGCTGGACACCCATTCCCTGAAGATGGTCCTGCTGGATCTCCCATCCATCGGCTCCCAGGTGGTGAGGAAGGCGCCTGCCAGTTACACTAAGATTGTCGTGAAAGGCATGACCCGGGCTGAAATGATCCTCAAGGTGTGTCTTCTCTGGAACTCTGTTCAAAGGGGCTGGTCCCAGCTTAGATCCCTTGTTTCAGGGAGTTTGGGATTTGCAAACACAGAGTCTGCTCTGGCCCCTCTGGCCCCTCGGGCCCCAAGAGTTGTCCACACTCTATGATGTTGAAAATCAGTGCACAGTTATCTGGGGATCTGCAAGCCTTTCTGACAGGTGAGTTCTGTTTAATGAGCGCTACCAGCTGAGCGTCAGGTGGCAAATCAGGGGAAAAGTCCAGGGATCCCTTGTCACTCAGCAGAAATTTTAGGCCCAGCTGTCACTCCCTTCCCCAGAAGCCTGTGGCTTTCCATGTTTGGCACCTTTACGTGAACTCTGAACAGATGTTGTAGTAACTGAATCTAATTGGCAAATGAGCTTTTTAATGCCTCGTTTGACAAGCAATTGAACTTGGTGCTCTGGTAGATAGTGCCTGCCTCTGAACTCCACCTGGGCCTGTCAGAAAAGGCTGGCAGCTGGGAAGCAAAGGCTCTGTTCTCAAGAGAGCTGAGAGTCCAGCACCTGTGGGCTCTTCAGGCCCATTTCCCAGAGTGACTCAAACGATGGCAGGAAAATAAGGCTGCAGTGGACTAGCCTGGCTGCAGACCTCAGGATCTGGACCACACAAGGGTCCTGGGAAACCTACAAACAGCCTCACGGCTATCCTCCCCAGCTAGCTTGCTCAAGGGAGGAGAGATGCATTTTGGGAAATATCTGCAAAGGACTTTTGAAGAAACTGCTCCTTGTCACTTTCTGGTACATTCTCGGGAATTCAAAACAAAATCAACCCACTAGGGAAGAAAAAACATATTCCAGAACCGAATGAAGCAAATCTGAGGATGGTGATGCCATCTGTCTGCATAATAACTGGTAGTTAAATGAATGTGGCAAAACGAAGTTCCAGGTTTCAGATCTTCAAGAGAGTGAGGCCAGTTTGGAATTTTTGTTCCTGAGAACATTTGTGGCCACCCATTCCATGTACTTCTCACCCCTCGCAGTAACAGAAGAAGTGGAGACCTCACCACCCATGCAATCCCCCAGCAGATGGTCTCTTCCATGCCTCCTGGTGGAATTAGGAACCTCAGGTGTTGGGGTCCAGGAATCCGATGTTAAAAAGCAATCTGGGCACTAATGATGACTCAGCCTCTCTTGGGGATACTACTCTAATTGAACATCAAGTTGAAATGAGCCATCAGAGCATTTCCACACATGGGTTTGGAGCTGGCAATAGGCCCCTTCATGGTCAGCTGGAAAGTAAGGATCGCTGAGCCTGCCCTCCAGCCTAAGGACTCCTACCTACTCTTACCCTCTCTGTTGGCAGGTGGTGATGGCCCCTCATGAACCATTGGTGGTATTTGTTGACAACTACATCAAACTCCTTACGGATTGCAACACAGAAACCTTCCAGAAAATACTGGACATGAAGGTAAGCTCTTTTTAAGTGCATCCCATCCAACCTAGGGCATGGAATGTGAATATAGAATTAGAGAGGTTGCCTCCAAATGCAGATTTCTGGCCTCACCCTGCATCCCAGATTGCCAAGAGTCTCTCCTGAAGGCTGATCCTGGTCGTACAGACTGCAGCATCCTGAGGACCACCCTGCCCGAGGGAGGACCACTGCCCCATGGAGGATGGAGCGGAGCAGTGCAAGGAAGAAGAGGGAGATCGTTTCTCTCTTCTCTTCCCAACCCTTCGTCCTCTCCCATCCTATCGCCCACTTTTCCTTCCTCAGTTTTATGTTCCAGGTCCTTGGGCTCAAGCCATTATGCAGTTAACCCAGCAGAGCTGAGGCTGGGCAAACTGCAGGACGAAGGTGTGCTTCCTCCCCTGCCACCCATTGTGGGACCGCCCCCTGACCACCCTTCTCTCCCTTTCCTCTCAGGGGCTGAAGAGGAGCGAGCAGAGCAGCATGCTGGAACTTTTCCGGCAGAGGCTCCCTGCCCCACCCTCAGGGACAGAAAGTTCAAGCACACTGTCCCTAATGGCTCCAACACCAGAGCAGGAATCGTCCCGCATCCGCAAACTTGAGAAACTGATTAAAAAGAGACTGTAAGGAATATGCAGACACTGCCAGGGACCCTGAGCAACTGATTTCTGGAAACACTCACTCTCAGGTCCTCCGTCTTCAAACCTCTGGGGTATTACGGTTATTAAAGTCTCTCTCCCATACCCTGTCTTATTCTCTATGCCAGTTAGAGAAACTGAGTGAAACTGGGCTATAAAAAGGCATTTTTAGATTATTTCCCATTCCTGAAGCTGGAGCAGCATTGGGTGAAAGGTCCATGTGGTTCACTTCTGTCTTCAGGCTGCCTATGATGGTTGAGTTGTCACTGACTCCTGTCACCTCACCACATAGCATGGAGCTATGTGCCTGCAGCTTGACTGAGAAAGCCTGGATCGGATCTCACCCCTTCCTTCCTCTGTATTTGAGGTCAAAGCCTCTGCAACCAGGGGTGCCTTCCCCCTCCTTGTCTCTGGAATGGACTTGGGGCCTGAGTGAACCAAATGGCAGATGACAGAGTGGGATACTAGCCTCTCTTTGTCAGGACCCTGCCAGGATTGGCACGCCTTATGTTAATTGCCGCTTTCTAGGACTTAAATCTACGTCTTCCATGATATGACCAAATTATCCCCGTGTTCTCCCACATCTATGTACTCCCCGAAAGACAGATGCCCTCTGCTTCTATTGCACATTGAGGAGGCAGACTGTGGATGCTGGTGTGCCCAGCCTTGGCAGCAGGTATCTGGCCTGTGATGGGCTCTTGAGCTGGTGTGGAGGCAGACCTAGAGCTGACTTAGAGACAGAGCTCTCCCTGCTCACTTGAATACATTGTGCAGCCCACTTTCCTTTGCCCCTGGGTCCTAGGGAGGGGACTGTCTTCTGAGAAGACTGTCTTCTGAAGTTCCCTTGGAAGGGCTTTCTCTGACTCTCTTGGCAGAAGCGATGGGAAGAAAGACACAGTCAGTCTGACTGCCTGATTCCCCACTCCATCGTATATTTCAAGTCTAGAGTACTTCCCATAGTCCTTGAGACTCGGTGGCCGTGTGTAGCATCACACAGGCACATCATTACTACTACCGAGAAAAGCCACCTAGGAATGTGATGACTGACCTTGCACCCCAAGCTCAGAACCTGCAACAGCCCAGAGCGTAGCGCAACCCTGTTCTGCCCATGCTGCCTACTACCAGCTCTTGAAATGAAGCTCTGCAGGGGAGAATGGGGATCTTACCAGGGCAGACATCACCCTGCTCTCTCAGCTCTTTTGAAACCAAGGCTGGATTACATGACCACTGCCTCAGTGTCACCTTTAGTGACCACTTTTGGCAGGTATAAACTTGTCAGCCAGTAGGACAGTAAAATCTGCATCCTTGAATTGATCCCAGATCCCAGTGCCAATCCTTCCATCGCCACCATAGGAAAAAAAAACTAATCTGGTTATTTCTGGATACCCAAAATACTCAGCTTGGTCCTGGGCCCTATGTCTCTCTTTCTCTTTTCTTTTCTTTCTTTTTTTTTTTTGTTCTTTTGACCATTAAACTACCCCCCAGCCCTAGAGCCTCATTTCTTCATCAGTGTCTAAACTATTCTTGCTAGTCAGTGTAACTCATGTGTTGAGCACTTTGAAATTCTAAAGAGAAAGAAACAAGTGGCAAGAAAGGTGTGTTGCCCTGGTCAGGATGCATCATAACTTAGACAAGCACAGCTCACTGGTGCTCAGGAGTGGCACTCCTCTGTGCTGCTCTGTGGGCCTGGCAGTTCTGTGGCTTGCCCTATTTTGGAAAGAAGACATCAGTCTGTCTCCAAACAGCACAGCCAATTCAGCCACCTGCCACCCACCTAGAAGAGCTGAGGAAGCCAGTAGGCTCCTCCCACACCTGACTACTGTCACCATGTTCACACGGCTTATTACACTTCTCTTTCTGGTTCATTCATGAGAGGCTGGTTTTCTAGCCATCTCTGTGGATGGCATTGAGACATCCAGCTGCTGTTTCTCCCAGCAAAGTTACTTCCTTGATGTATTACACTGTCAGCAATCACCAAGGAGCCGTCAGATAGATGTCAGTAGAAGTTATGTTAAATGTCTTCTTGATGAGGACTGAATACAGTGTGTTCTCTACAGACAGCCTATTCCTCACCTGGGGAATGCATTAGAGTCCCCTGGGGGCCCTTTGAAAACTGCAGATGTCTGGAGGCTTAGCTCTGTAAGTCTGCAATGAGGCCTCGTGTATATATGTTTAAAAGCTGTCAGTATCCACGGGAGACTGATTCCAGGACCACACACACCCCATGCAGATGCTCTGTCCCTTCTACAAATGGCAGTGTATGTAAATAATCTAAGCATATCCTCTCGTTGACACTAAATATCTCTAGAGTATGCATAATACCTCATGTGATGTAAATACTACATAAGTAGTTGGGTTGTTTTGGGCAGATTTATTGTTTTTGGGTTTTGGTAGTGGTTTTATTTTGTTTTTAAGACAGAGTTTCAGTCACTATGTGGTCCAGTCTGACCTTGAACTCATAACCCAGACTGGCCTCCCAACTGCTGGCAGTATAGGTATGCACTGCCATACGTTGAAATAGTTGTTACTCTGTGGATGGCTTAGGGACTAATCACAATCGAGAAACTAGTCTGTATGTGTTCAAACAGGTTTTTTTTTTCCCTCCGAAATATTTGTGACTACCTTTGGTTGAAACCACAGATGCATGACCTGTAGATACAGAGGACCAACTGTAGAATGCTTACTCCCTGCTATCAGACCTTGCATTGAAAAGAGAAAGGACTTTTTAAAAGGAGTCTTCTAACCCATCTTCATAAATGTGTGTTTCTATGGTTGTCTAACCCAAGGCTGGAAGGCAGAAACAAGCAGACCTCTGAGTTAGAGGCCAGCTGGGTCTACATCGTGATTTCCAGGCAAGCCAAGGCTACACAGTGAGATTCTATCAAAGAAAAACAAGACAACAACAACAAAAAAAGTGAAAAGTTCTTTGCAACTCTTTTGTTAGGACAGGTAGCTGACTTAGAGGGGCCAGACTTGAGAAAGTTTTGTTTAGACTATATCTGCAAAGCCGGAGCCACAAAGAACCTCTGGTCTCTTGTAGAGCCTTACAGGTTCGAGGCCTTGGGCAGAACAAAGAGTCAACACCAAGACTCTGCCCAGCACCCAGAAAGGTGCCTGCTTTGAACACATTTCAAGTGCTCTAAGGTGCAGATCAAGCGACTGAGCTCAGAGAGCACAGGTCCTGGCTGCTGCTTGGCGTGGAGGCATTACACAGCCCCATCCTGAGTTGCTGCTGGACAAGGAAGCCTGGCTCCCTGTTTACAGAAGGCTAAAGGAAGTGCCAGAAGTGCGCAGCTGGAAATGCCATTCCTCTCCCTAGGAAGAAAAGTCTCAAAATAACCTTAGCTTGCTTGAGGGGGAAGGCAAGTTCCACACTTATTGTCTACTCCAAGTTGGATTCCCAAAAATAAAACTTTTAGGACTAACTACATTGGGCCATTTAACCGTTAGTCTTGGAAACAGACTCGTGAAGAACCAGCAGACATGGAGAGAATCGTTACATTTTACATATGAAATAAAAATTTCCAGGCCCATCCTAACTGTCCATCAGCAAAGCCTGTTGGACCCACAGAGTTCCTCACCTTTGGGAGATGTAAATTTCTTTCAAATAAAAGAATCATTCTTTGGTGTGTCTTTCGTTTTGCCCATCTGGAATTGATTTCTTGCTGCATCTTGAAATACAAAATACTGTAGTTAATTAAAGCATCGCTGAATGTCATTTGCTAGGATGTCTTTCCCTACTGCTGACAGAAAACAGAAGGAACCGGAAGAAAGAGCCTGAGCTTCCCTCCCAGCCACCACTGTTCTCACTCAGGCAGGTGGAGGGACATCCCGTTTTCCCTAACAGTCTAAGGAGGCTGTGCCCGAGGGGAACGTGGCAGTACTGAGCCGCCGCTGGCTGTCCAGCTGCAGTGGCACCCGCTGTCGGAATGTGTGTCAAGTGTACTGCTCCTGGTTTGGATTCCACTGGCACTGAGTTTCCACCCGTTGAGTTTGCCCTTCCCTCCCGTTCCAGTCTCAGCCAGTTTCCCATGTAGCTGCCCAAAGATCGCTCCCTCGCTCGCTCGCCTGTGCACAGCGAGTTGTTCCTGCTTCTTCACAGCTGGGAGCGCATTCTGAGTGAGATCTTTGAGGGAATTCTGATGTTTCTTTCAACAGTGGAAAATATTCCGTAGCACTGCAGTTAGCCTGGCCTGAGATCTTTACCTAGTTTCCATCCATCGTCACCAGCTCCCGCTTCCACAGGACAGCTAGGGATGGCTCTCATGAGAAAAGAAGCACTTCCGATTACCCACCCCAGAGGGCCACGTGCAAGATGATCTTCCTCCCAGCCCTCCGCCTTCTCACCTACATAGCCAGGCAGAGGAAGCATTGGTGAGCAGTGGCCTATGAAGAATGTGTCCACTGGAAACAAAAGCAGGCTGGGATGGAAACTTCCACAGAAGCCCTGCTCTGCAGGTCTGGTCCTAGCACTTTGACATGGGGCCAGTCATTCATTCTCTGAACCTCATCTTGCAACATCTGTGAAAAAGGACTGTAAATCTTCCCAGTAATCCGTGTGTGTGTGTGTGTGTGTGTGTGTGTGTGTGTGTGTGTGTGTGTGTGTTCAATTTCATTTTAATCAGACAGATCCAGGCTGGTCTCAAAGTTCTACTCCTCCTGCTTCTGCCTCCAAAGTACTGGGGTTGCAGGTATGTACTGCTAAGCCCAGCTCTTCCCAGTGACCCGAGGCAGGAGGATTTCTGTGAGTTTGAAGCTGGCCTGGGCTGCATAGTTCCAGACTAACCTGGCTTGCAGAGTGAGACTGTGCCTCCTAGACAAAAAGTCAACAAGACTTTGCAGATCATACCAGAAAGGGTGTTGGTCTGCCTCTCTGGGCCATGGGAAATGTGAGGGTTCATTACCCTTTGCCAGCTGAGACTGGCTGGAGGACCTGACAGTGGGGGCACAACCTCCTGTGGCCAGCCCACCTCCCCTGGGCAGTGGGTGAACCCTGCTTCTCTGCCCCAACTGCATCCGCAGTGAGCAGCAGAATGTCAGCCTTGTCTTTCTTAGGCAGTGATGGTGATGTCCATCTCACTCAAGAGTTCTCAAATCCTATGCTCCTCCTGCCCTGGCCGCGGCTACTTTCCTAGCCATTAGGAATAAGCCTACAGACATGGAAGAGAGCTTCCTCTCCCGGTGGTGTTGGCTAGCCCGCCCACTTTGGAGAGTGGGACACATTTTCTTTGAATGCACTAGCAAAGGCCATCTTCCAAAAGAGTGCTTTTCATACGATGTCTAGTCTGTGGCTCCACTCTCCAGTTAGTCTTGCCTGAATGCCTTCTGTTGTCTTCTGGGGTTTTGTGAGGTTTGTTTTTTGACCTACAATAACCCCTAAATTATGGAGAGAGAAGCAGTCCTAATTGAAAAAGCTGTGGTTGGCTCACAGAATGGAATCCATTAAATGCCTGTCAAAAAAATCTTAGATTTTTCCCAAAGCTGCCTAATTACCTGCATTCATGGGGCAAAGTTCCTACTTAGCCCTGATGATTCAGAGACTGTGGAGAGATAAGTGTGATTATAAATTAAAAATTGTGGTTGTTGTTTGTTTGTTTTGGGTTTTGGTTTTTTTTGAGACAGGGTTTCTCTGTATTGTTTTGTAGTCTGTCCTGGAACTAGCTCTGTAGACCAGACTGGCCTCGAACTCACAGAGATCCACCTGCCTCTGCCTCCCGAGTGCTGGGATTAAAGGCGTGCGCCACCAACACCTGGCAAGAGGCTTCTAGAACTGTAGCACTGGAGAGGCTGAGGCAGGATGATCGGGAGGTAGAGTGCTTGCCGGGCAGCTGTCGGAACCTGGATCCATCTACAGCACAACCAAAAACAATACACTGCCTAAGGTTTGTTTTTTTTTTTTTTTAACCAGAACAAATTGTGGGAGAAAACCTACTGTGAAATGTCCAGTCCACCAAGACTGCTTCCCACTTCATCTGAGATGCCTTTCAGCTTCTGCTCCATAATCAAGTGGAATTTGCACAATTTCCATGACTCCTCCTGTTCAGGATAATTTTTCAACAAGTCAGAAATTAAGACCAGCTTCTCAGTAAACTCTCCTCTATTTTCAGGGTCAAGGAACATCTTTACATAGGGTGACAGAGCCCTGTCACTTAGTCTGTAAGTAAGGTGCAAGAAGACTGCATTCCACCGGTGCCCTGAAGGAAGTACCGTTACTGGCATCAGGGCAGCCACTGCCCGGCTTTCCCAGGCAAACAGAAGGATGGCTCATACACAGAGAAACAGCCATTCACAGACACCTGCCACCAGACCCAGGCTCGGGGGAGTCCTGACACCGTGTGTGTGTGTGTGTGTGTGTGTGTGTGTGTGTGTGTGTGTGTGTGTCCGTCCAGAGAGCACACTGGATCCCCTGGAACAGGAGTTACAGATGGTTGTGAGCCACCCTGTGGATGCTGAAAATCCAACCCAGTTCTGTGGAATAACAGCCCGGTGCTCTTAACTGCTGAGCCATCTCTCCAGCCCTCCCTTCTCTTTTTGAAGCAGAGTTTTTTACTCTGTAGTCCAAGCTCATTTCAAACTTGTGTCAACCCATCTGTCTCAGCCTCCCAAGTGCAAGGATTACATAAAATAGCCATACCTAGCTTGTGCTCTTTTAACTTTGAATTATATTTTTTTCAAATCTATTTTAATGTATACACACACACACACACACAGTAGTGCCTGTGTTGTGGAGGTTAGAGGACAACTTTTAGGAATTAATTTGCTTCCACTATGTAGTTCCTACTGATTGATTCAGGCAGCAAACACCTGCCACTGAGCCATCTTGCCAGCCCTTATCCCCGGTATTAGCTCTGAGGCTGGCAAGCTTTGCTGTCAGAGGGGAGTGCAAGAAGTAGGTCCCAGTTGCCTTGGTCCTGGGCCCTAGCTATAGAGGCCAACTATGTCTTCCATGGGGAGATGGGAGATGGCAAGTTCCAGGCCAGACAGGCCACATAGCAAGACCTATTCTTAAAACTACTTAAGTGGGTTGGATACTTTTTGTGTATGGGACCAGGAAGCTGAGAGAGAGAGAGTGTGTCCCTAAGAATATGTGCCTAGGTGTGGGGTGGACCTCAAAGCAACTACTGCTGCTTGACAAGATTCCAGCATTTCATCATTACAGACCACACCCAGGAAAGGGTGGAGCCACAAGACCAAAGTCTCCTTCCATTTTTTAGATCCCATGTACTTCACCTATAGTTTTCAGATTTATAAGTCAAGGGGTTCTAGCTATACAAAATAGGCATGGAAACTTTATTATAAATAACATGTTTTGAGTTTAAATCTTTTCAGAGAAAATCAGAATGTTGAAACTGTTTCAGTAAGTGGAAAATATTTTTGGGCTCAATGGCAAGGGGGAGGAGGATCAAAGGACACCCTCCACTGCCTGGCAGGATTGCTCAGTGGTTACAGCACTTGCTGCCCTTGCAGAGGACAACCTGTGTTCAGATCCCAGCACCCACTAAATCTAGTTTCATAGGATCTGATGCCCTCTTCTGGTTTCTTTGGGCACCAGGCATGTGAGGCCAGCCTGGTCTATATAATAAGTTACTGAAAAGATAGTCTTTTTTTTTTTAAAGCACATCTGGTGGCACACACCTTTAATCCCAGCACTCAAGAGGCAGAGTCAGGCAGATCTCTAAATTCAAGGCCAGCCTGGTCTATATAGCAAATTCCAGAACAGCCAGAGCTACATAGTGAGACCCTTTGTCTCAAAAAGAAAGGAGGATGAAGAAGAAAGGAAAAAGTACTTTACATCTGAGATCATAAATGACAATTTATAATTTATGTTTCAACCCAGCATCTACTTTATTGCTGCTTGCTTTGGTTTCACAGAATATAGAAATCTTGATCTGAAAATTTGTAAACAAGCCAGGAGGTGGTGGCCCTCACCTTTAATCCTAGCACTCAGGAAAGTGAAGCAGGCAGATCTCGGGGTTGGAGGCTAGCCTGGTCTACAGAGTGAGCTCCAGGACAGCTGGGACTATAGAGAGAGACCCTGTCTCAAAAAAAAAAGAAAAATTGAAAACAGACGTCTGTCCTCTCAACCACAGATACTCTCTCCCCCCACTCTGTGTGTGTGTGCGTGCATATGCTAGCATACCTGTGCCACAGTGTGCACATGAAGTTATGTTATGGTCTCACTTCCCACCTTTGAGACATGAGCTCTCTTGCTGTTCACTGCTGTCTACACCAAGCCAACGGGTTCCCCAAGCTTCCTGTGAGTTTCATATCTTTGCTTCCCATCCCCTGATAGGGCCACACTGGGATTACAGATATTGGTGAACTCTACTGTGTTGGATTTTTATGTAGGCTCTAAGGATCTAAACTTAAATTGTTAAGCTGGTACGGCAAACACTTTACCCATCAAGCCACTTCCTCATCCCACGTACATACATAATACATACATACATACATACATACATACATATTTTTTTCAAGACAGGGTTTCTCTGTGACTTTGGAGGCTGTCCTGGAACTGGCTCTTGTAGACCAGGCTGGTCTCAAACTCGCAGAGATCTGCCTGCCTCTGCCTCCTGAGTGCTGGGATTAAAGTTGTGCCACCACTGCCTGGCATCTCAAATAAATTTTAATACACACACACACACACAATTTGTTTGTTTGGTTTTTTTTTTAAGCACAGGCTCACCTCAAACCCTCAATCTTCCTGCCTCACAGCCTCCTGCACAGCCTGGGTTGCTGGGGCTACAGCAGTGTGTCACCGTGCACAGCTGCAAGCACAGATACTCTAATTAAACAGAAGTGCAGGGGTTGGAGAGGTGGCTCATCCCTATCACTACATAAACTGCATATGGTAGTGCAAGGTTGCTTTTTGCTTTTTGTTTTTAATGTATGCATGCATGTCTGTGTACAGTATATGCATGAGTACAAGTCTCTTGGAAGCCAGGAGAGGGCATCAGATCCTCTCATTGTGGGTGCTGGGAACTGAACTCTGATCCTTTGCAAGAACAGCATGTGCTCTCAACCACTGAGCTGTCTCTTGAGACCCTGGTGGCACACACTTGTAATCCCAGCACTTGGGAAGTGGGGGCAGGAGTATCAGAAGTTCATGAACAGCCTCAGCTACAAATCAAGCTCAAGCAAGACTAGATTAAGAGATATAAAATCCTGGAGAAAGACACACACACACACACACACACACACACACACACACACACACACACACTCAGAGAGAGAGAGAGAGAGAATGAATAGAATCAAAGCGTTGTGGGGGTCTTCCTCATGCCATCTTCATGTGGGTCTGGAAGCTCCTGTCCCTTGTTTCTCTGACCTTGGAAGCTAGGAGGTGTAGGCCTTGCAGGAAGCAGCCCCATTCCTTCACAGCGCCCCACCCATTCAACAATAGCACCTGAACTCTTGCCCAGTTTCTGTTCAGATAACCCTGAAGGCCACCTTCTCTGCTAAAAAAGACACTCCGGAAAGCTCTGCTGAGCACCCATTCTGCACAGCAGTCAATTCCAAGAACGAGGTGGTTGTCTTAGTCAGTGTTCTGCTGCTGTGAAGAGACACCATGATGAAGGCAACTCTTAGAAAGAAAAGCATTTAACCTGGACTGGTGCCATGCATGCAGACATGGTAGCCGAGAGTTCTGCGTCCTGATGCAAAGGCAGCAGGAAGAGAGAGACTGGGCCTGGCTTGAGCACTTGAAACC
Source organism: Mesocricetus auratus (assembly GCF_017639785.1). Taxonomy (NCBI): domain Eukaryota; kingdom Metazoa; phylum Chordata; class Mammalia; order Rodentia; family Cricetidae; genus Mesocricetus; species Mesocricetus auratus. The sequence continues at coordinate 54,520,636 of NW_024429191.1, read as the reverse complement.
CCAGTGACACACTTCCTCCAACAAGGCCACACTGTCTCCAACAAGGCCACACCTCCTAAGCCTTGTCATGTATGCCACTGCCTTCAAACATACTAGCCTATGGGGTCCATTCCTATTCCACAGTAGTGTAAGGGGAATGAAGGGAGGGGCTGAAAGGAAGCAATCCGGAAAGCCTGGGGCTTTCTATCCAAATCCCCGAGCGTGCAACACTCTCCAGCTTTCCTTAGGACTTGACACATAGGCATGATGATGTGTGTTGCTACCACAGGAAATCACCAGATGGAGATGGAGACTGCCTCAGGGCAGCCTTTGCCTGCCTCAGGAGCCCAAGGTTAAGGGTCAGTACCTGGGCACTTGCTGCTTCACAGCAGTGAATCCTCCCTCCCTCCAGGTGGGAAGTTCTGAATTGGAGCACCAGGGTTCAGTGTACATTATCAGTCTGGGAACTTTGACCAAAGTCTCTCATTTTTTAAGGGGGAATACTAACTGAGATCCTGTTGAGTTCAGACTGGTCTCTACTGTAAGCTACCCTGTATTGTGAAAAGCAGTGGTTTTTCAGCCTGTGCCTTGCCTGGAGTGACTCCATTTTGAGGGTGGACTTGTGAACAGCCATAGGTGTTCAGTACCGTCCACTGACAGACTAATAAATGATTTGTTCCCAGTAGCACCACCCTATAAATGTATGGGGTGAATTGGGGCTGTAAGAGCAAGAGAGGACTCATGGGAAAAGAGCCACGTCCTCACAGGGGCCACCTCAAGAGGAAGATACCTAATTCTTTGATGGTGAAGGATCCCGCTGGTCTGTTGTCTGCCTACCTAGTGTGCACATCAACTGACCAGTAGGCAGAGACTGGCTGTCCCAGGGGCTACGGCACACCGGAGTCCCAGCCTACTCAGATTGCTCTGAGTTTTATCTGTCTGGACCTGCCATCCACCCGGTCTCTGGTTCATCTGGCCCCGCCCTTTCAGCTCTTCTCAAAACTGTGGCTGGGCCCTAATGACAGCAGCAGACTCGATGTCCCTTCTCTCACCTGCTACCGGTTTACAAAGAACCTAGGGCCTAGGATAGCTTCATTTTCATTTATTTCTAAATTTATTTAAAGTCTATTTTATTATATTTTATTTATTCAATTTCCATGGATGTGTGGGTGCCTTCCTCCTATGTAAAGGTCAGAGGGTAACTTTCAGGAGTCAGTTCTCTTTATCCACTTTGTGGGACCCTAGGAATCAAACTCAGGTTATCAGGCTCAGGATCTGGCACCTTTACCTGCTCATCCATCTCTCTGGCTCCTGTTTTTATTTTGAGACACCAAGATGGCCTTGTACTTTCTATGTAGCCCAGGCTGGCCTCAAGTTCCCAATCCTCATGTCTCATCCTACCCTGTAGCTGTTAGTACAGGTTCTGATTCAGGAGGCAGAGAAAGGCAAGCAGAGCCTTGTGGCTTGGAGGCCAACCAGCTCTACATAGTGAGGCCCAGACCAGCCAGAGATGCAGAGTGAGGCCCTGTCTGCAAACAAAACAACAAACAAAACACGAGCTACCAGGGCTGGGGAAATGCATGAGCCTATAAAACACTTTCCTCCCAACGTGAGGACTGAAATTAGGATCCCCTATCGTCCACACAAAGCCCGGAAGGCACAGGGTTTGCCTGTGATCCTAACTCTCAGGAGGTAGAAAGAGAGGATCTTGGGAGCAAGAGAGCTTTGGTAAATACAGAGAAATCCAGGAAGATATCTGACCTCCACACACAAAAATAAAAGCAGTTGATGTTGCCTGCCTCTTGCATCTGCAAGGTGGTTTTACGAACACTTCCTTTGATGGTGTGTTCACACCTACTTCTCCACACCCCCACTGGGGCATGGCCATGATGTTTTTTCCGGCATCCTGGACTAGAGGATGTAATTGCAGCTCTAACTGTAGAAACCCAGAAGGCAGAAGTTCCTCTTTCATTTTCATTGCACAAGACCAAATGTGACCCAACAACCTATGCTGCATCTTGCAAGAAAGCTTGCTTAGTCAAAGTTGGTTGTGTAAAAGACCCAGGCCCTTCTGCCTGGGGTTTTGTTGGTTCAACCATGAAATTGATGGTCATGCTTACTTTTCCTTTTGTTTTTTTTTTTTCTCTCTCTTTTTTTGTTTTTCCTGAGAAAGGGTCTCATGTAGCCCAGCTGGCCACAGACTTGATATGCAGCCAACAATGACCTTAACATCTAATTCTCCTGCTGCCCCCTCCGCAGTGCTGGGATACAGGCACATACTTCTACGCCCAGGTTTATACAGCACTGGTGATCGAATCCAGGGCTTTGTTCATGCTAGACAAGCAAGACTACCAACTGAGTTATGTCCCCACCCTGGTGGCCTTCCTTTCTACATGCAGTGCGAGGTGATACATAATAAAGTAAAATAAAGTGAAGTAGTTATTTTTCCTGGTCACCTCTACTCCACAGTGGCACAGGTCAATATGAGACATGAGCACTTAGACTTCTGCAGTTCTGTAGTAGAGACCAGGTTTTGAAAGCCTGGCTCTCCATGCAAGAGTCCTAGAGTGTTGCTCTGGTCGCTCTTCTGCTTCTTATTCAAAAAGTGCTTTTCAGTTGTAAACATCACAGTCCTAGAGGACTTTGCAACTCCAGTTACAAGAGCTCTGACACCCCCTTCTAATCTCTGAGGATCCAGACATGAACATGGTGCACATAACATAAATAAGTCTAAAATCAAATTAATAAATCCTATAATCCTAGCACTTGGCAGCTAGAAGTAGGAGAATCAGGTGTTCGGTTTAAGGCCATTCTTAGCTACATAAGAATAAAAAAAGAAAATATATAACAAAGAGAAACATGAGATAAGATTTGGAGGTGTTGGGTGAGGTCTGCTGGGTTGGCTATGCCAAGCTATGGAGGATGTCTTATCCCCTAAGACTGGAGTTACACAGGGTTGTAACACTTTGTGTAGGTGCCTGGAACTGAACCCAGGTCCTCTGATAGAACAGACAGTGGTTTCAACTCCTAAGCCATCTCTCCAGCCCCAAGCACCTGTCCTATGAGAAGCAACTGGCTGTACACAAAGGCTCCCATTCCCCATCCTGTCTTGGGCAGCAGTTGTACAGTGCCAGAACCTCGCCAGTCTTGGATCACTGTGGAGACTGTTGAGGCTGCCTTTGCATTATAGCCCCACAGACTAGCCATTTGTCTAAGGGATGGCAACAGCATACCCTTCTATTTGTCAGTCAAGGAACCAAGAGTCTGACCTACAGTTGCTTAACCAAGGGCTGTTTTCCCAGCTTGCAAGCCCTCGCCCAGTCGGAATGTGCTGAACAGAGCCAGAAGTACAAACGAATTGATGTAGGCCCAAGGAGGCCATGTGTCCTAGCCCTCTGCAAAATCCCATCTGTATGTATTTTGCAAAGGCCAGGAGTGGACCTTTTCAAGTGTAACTAGGGAGCACTTGGGAAAGTCAGTGCTGAGTTTACAGATGGGAGGTCCCAGGTAGGGCCAGAGTTCACGGAGCTTGTGGGGGCTCCCTATAAAGGAAACATTTGCCTGATTACATACCAGCCACACTTGGTCTCTGGGTTAATGTTACCCTCTAACTTGAGCAGACAGCATCCCTCCACCCAAACTGGTGAACTCCCAGATGAGAGGTTGGGAAAGGGGCCTGGTGGTCCGCCAGGCCTGCTTAGCTCTGAAATTGCCAATCAAGCACCTAAATGTTCCTCTGGCTCTGTGCTACCCTGTGAATCCCAAGGGCTCCTGGTTATCGGCTCATCCCCACCCCCAACACCAGTGCCCACACTCATGTGGGTTGTGTTGGGTTACTTACCATTAGAATATGTCTTTGTCTTTTAAGCCTTCTGTGCACTGGAATTACAGGTGTGCACCATCCTTCCTGGTTCCTAGCTAAAGCACATTTTCTTTATCAACCCTGGAGGAGGAGGAGGAGGAGGAGGAGGAGGAGGAGGAGGAGGAGGAGGAGGAGGAGGAGGGAGAGAGAGAGAGAGAGAGAGAGAGAGAGAGAGAGAGAGAGAGAGGGAAGGAAGGAAGGAAGGAAGGAAGGAAGGAAGGAAAGAAGGAAGGAAGGAAGGAAAGGAAAGAAAGAAAGAAGAAAAAAAGGCAAGATCTCATATAGCCCAGGCTGGCCTCAAACTCTCTAGGTAATCAAGGATGGCCTTCAGTCATGAATTCCAGATCCCCGTGTCTCCATCTCCCAAGTGCTGGTATTGCTGGCCTGTACCACCTACCCTTCCCTTCTTTACTAAATATGGTAGACCCCTTTCAATGCCCTTTGAAAACAGGACTTTAATCTTCAGATACTTAAAGGACAAAATTAAATTCTGTTTTTTAAGTGTTTTCTTGGCATGAATACAAATAAAGGAAAGAAGAGATCTGATTGGACAGTGAGGCAGGTCCTCTACATTATTGAACAGATTACAACCTGGAACCCTGGAGGCTGGAGACTGCAAGGTACCATGGACATGGGCACAGGCCAGCAGACTGAGCCAGGACTGGTTTTAATCCACTGGCTGGCTTTGCTGAAGACAGGCCATTCCACAGAAATAAGCGGCAACCATGAGGGGTCCTGCTTTGCCCTTGTCTGACTTAATTCCCATTTGGGCATCAGTTTACTTTAGTGCAAAAAACCCACAAAAATGCAAGATTGGCATCCATCGTCAGGCAGCTTTTGTTCCTGAGGCCCTGCTGGGAGAGGCCTGAGGCTGGAAGCCAAGTTCTGTGGGGACTCGGTGCCTCTGTGATCTATGCCTAGGGCTGATGGCCCTCTCTGAAAGGACAGCTTTGAGATGAGGCCAATCTCTATAGACTACAAAGTCTCTCTGGGTCATGCTTGTTTTGTCTAACTTACCTCCTGGTTTCCAAAGACACCCAGCTGCCCTCAAATAAAAGCCTGTCTCCTAAACTGGGATAGGATGGGTTAGGGGAAGCAGGTACCTTTTCCCTTCCTCTGCTGGCTTTATTTTATTTTTAAACAAGGCCTTGTTACATTGCCCTGACTGGTCTGGAATTTCCCCCCACACTTGAATTTTCTGAGCAACTTCCTGGGGGAAACATCTGGAATAAGATGTAGGATGAAGAGCCTGTGTGCACGCTCTTTAAAGGCTTAGGTAACTGTACAATTTGAAGCTGGGTATTTGACGAATACCATAATCCCAGCACTTAAATGTGGTAGGCTGAGGCAGGAGAATTGTCTAGAATTTCAGGCCAGACTGTAAGACTTTGACTTAAAACCAAAACAAAGCATTTTAAATCTAAACTCGCAGCTCAGGCCTTCAGAGAAAGAGCCCATTTCCGGGATCTGAGCTTCAAGGTTCACACATGGTTACACAGGAAGTTCCCTTCAGGCCCCCTGAGCCAATGGTTTGGCTGTGTTTCTTTCCAAGAGCACCTCTGCCCTGCCCCCACCCCAGGAATGTCAGGTGTCCCATGTGAGGCCTAACCAGACAGGGTTATTGGCAGGAGATGGTGGATGATTCTGGGGATTCTGTGTGGAATGGAGGTTCACCACCTTGACCTCTGTGTCATGAACAGACCTATGGTTACTTGTTCAAGCTCTTCTGATTTCTGCACACCTCAATGCTAAGTAGATCTGGAAGGAAGAAAGGGAGGGAGGGATAGAGGGAGGAAAGAAGGAAGGAAGGAAGGAAAAAAAAAGGAAAGAAGGAAGGAATGGCGGGTCACTCAGTTTATGCTTTGAAAGTTGCTTGGTAATTCTCCGGAGGCAGGAGGATGCCCTGCTTGGTCTGTGTCTAAAAGAGTTGGGAGAGGTTGTTCTTGGTGGTCAGACAGAGCCCATACAGGTTGTAGACCAGCTACTCCCTGTGTCCAGTTCGATGACTGATACGCCTGTGGCCCAGAAGCCGCTGTGACATCCTGGGCCAGCTGCTTAACAGTGCTGGTGTCAGTGAGGATGTGTACCAAAAAAGAGTCGCCTGGATTCACTGGACCCCTCCAAGGCTGGGAACCTCGTGTTCTCTTTCTTATGCTAGTGGCTTTGCTGTCTCCATGGATCTTCTGCCACGATGTAGATAAGTGTTCAGAATACAGCGCAGAGGGTGGCAATGTGGCTTCTCAGGCTCCAGAGTCAGCAAGTCTCAAAGTAGGCAAACTCCCTCCAACAATCTGCACTGAGATGGAGTGGTTGTCAGGGTCCAGCATGCTGAGCTTTCTCAGGCTCGTCCTCCACGATCTGGCCTACCGTCATCTCCTTGAAGCAGTTGCCACCTTCCTGGTCATCCTTCAGGATATGACCAGCCCGCCTTTCACGCCCTCAGAAAGTACAAAGGCTTGTCCTCTGAGGCCGGGAGTCCAGAACTGCTGAGGTGTGCAGGGGGGGGGGGGGGGGGGTGTGCAGGGGAGTGGGGGATGTGTGACTGCACAGAATGTCCTTGCATTAGATGCTTGTCTGGTACCATACCCTGGATTTTTTAACCTATCCCCACATGCCCTGGGTGAATAAACACCCTCCCAGTACAGCCTGCTCCAGAATGTATCCTCTGTAGAAGGGATGAGCCTGGCTTTTCGGTTCACAGCAAGCTGCCTTCTACCTGTCATGTGATTAGAAGGCAAGTCCCTCTGTCTCCTTATCTGCAATGGGTAGAGAGAAGGGAGGACTGAACTTGGCTGCCAGATCTAGTCACAAATCTGCCCCGAGCAGGACAGATGTTCTTTGTCTAGACAGAGCGGTGGACAGGACTACGAAGGTGGGCCCTCAAGTCTTCTGGTGGGGTATATGGTACTTGCTCAGAGCTGGCACCAGATGAGTAGGTTTGGTGGAGGCCAAGGTTCCAGAACCTCAGAGAGCAGCATTAGAACTGCCAGGGAAGTGTGATGACTGTGCTTGGTGCTGACCCTGGACATCTCCATGAGAAAAAGCACTGAGTTTGGGCAGACCCCCAAAGCAACTAGTTCCCACTGAAGAGGTGCTTCTCTGTCAAAGCTAACAGCAAGGGCCACAGTCTGGTTTTGCTTGTTGTTGGGTTTGGGTTTTGTGTTGTTTTTAGAAAGGATACCCTCAGATGGCACAGGAGGAAAGTTCCTGTAAGTGGAAAAAAAAAAAAAAAAACTGGCCTCCATAAGGGAATCTTGGGCCCTAAGACAGCAGCGGGGCAACCAACTTACTTGCTAGTCTCTCTTGGAGATCCAAGCCTGTGATACTCTCAGAACTTCCCTGCCTGGCCTGTTCAGCTAAGCACCCGACCTGGGAGTGATCAAGGCCTCCCTGGAGTCCAGAGGAGTAGGCCGGTCTCTCCTCCGGGGCTGATGTGAGAGCCAGAGCGGGCCCTACTGAGCCAACAGGCGGCCGTAGCCATACGAAGAGCATTAAGTATTAATAATTTCCAGTTGTTTGCTCGTCGTCTCCCCCCCCCCCCCCCCCCGCCCCAGGCCTCTGCAGGCTGGGACTCGGCTCTGGCTCTGGGCTGCCAGATCTAGAGATATTAGCACCTCTCGGGGGCCGGGGGACAGGACAAGGGGCAAGGATCCCAGCGCACCCCTGAGACAGGGCGGGAAGCCGGACAGAGCCTTGCCAGCGGGCGACACGGCTTGCCAGGGGGAGGGCGGAGGGGGCGTCGCGGGAAGATCGGGGCGCCTGCAGGCTGGGCGACTCGCGGCGGGAGCGCAGCGGCCCCTGGTGCACGGCCTCTCGGCGGTCACCACGGCTGGGCCGGCCCCCGAGGCGGGGCGGAGGGCGGGGTCTCAAGCGAGCGCGGCCGCCGGCGACACCCGGACAACGCGCCGGCGGCAGGGCAAGGAGGGCGGCCCGGAGGGCAGCGGCCCTGGCCCGCGTGTGCTGCCCTCTCTCGCACTCCCACACCGTTCTGGCTGTGCCCCTTCCCCGCCACACGCGCAGCCATGGTGGGCCGGCTGAGCCTGCAGGATGTCCCCGAGCTCGTGGACACGAAGAAGAAAGGCGACGGCGTCCTGGACAGCCCGGACTCGGGGCTGCCCCCAAGCCCCAGCCCCAGCCACTGGGGGCTCGCCGCGGCGGCGGGAGGCGGTGGGGAGCGCGCTCCGGTCCCAGGGGCGCTGGAGCCCGACGCGGCAGCGACCCCAGCAATCCCGGTGAGTTGCCTCGTGCGCAGACTTCTCCCCGTCCAGGTCCATCCGGAGCCAGCCTCGGGGACTCCCCAGCGCTCACTGTCGGTGCGGCCACCCGCCTGTCGAGACGGCGTGGCCATCCCCGGGAGCCGGGGCGGGAGCGGGAGCGCAACGAGAGAGCCTGGCCAGCTGGAGCCAGTGGCTGGAAAATTGTCATCGCCTGGGAGGCGCGGGAGCCCCGGGAGAGGCGAGCCGCAGTCTCCTCCCTTCGAGGTGGTGGCCCCCGGGGCTGCCAAGCTGCGGCTCGACCACATTCCTGTCGGGGCGGGCTGGGTGGGGCTCCCGGGACACGGACAGGGAACCCGGCCCTTCCCACCCGGGGGGCCCACGCCCCGAGGCTTTGCTCCCTAGGCGGCCTCCCTCTGCCGGGACCTGGGAGAGGGGGTGTGTTCTGGGCTCCCGGCACTAGGCGGGCCAACCTTTGAGAGACTTGGGAAGTCATGCCTTGAGCCTTCAGTGTGTTGGTGGGCCCAGGTCCTGAATACCTAACTCAGCCAGAGTTCAGATCTTAATGGGTCTAGAGTCCTCCAGGCCAGGTGGCCAAGGCTTTGAAAGTTTTAATCCTTTTACTTCTTTTACTCTAAACTTTTTGCAACAAAAACTCAAGTCTGTTTGGCCATGGGATCTGTTCAGGTGGTGGTTTGCAGGCCGATTGAGCACAGGGGAGGCCACATCCTGCCTACAGTCGAAGCTCAAAGTAGGACTTGGGATGGCTGTAGACTGGGTCTCCTGTTATTCTTGGGGACCACAGCGGCTTTGGTGGTGTGGGTTCTCTTGACCTATTGACCTATTGACTCTGTCTTAGCAAGCATCAGCACCTCATACTTCATTCCAAGATGAAGCTTGCTTCTGCTCGACCTTCCGGCCTTTTGCCTCATCTTACCTGCCCTGACGGCAGACCAGACAGACACTCACGGGTGCTTCTGATGTCACTTCTTCCACCTGCCAGGAACCTCAACCCCCACCTTTCCCACCAAGCCCTGATGACCTTTCCATGCTCAACTATGTCACCTCCTCTGGGAGCTTTCTCAGACATGCTCCAGAACCTGTGGCTTGGTGTCCATCCTTCAATGCCTCCTTGTAGATTTCTCTCTCATTACTGCTACTAACCCACCTCATCCCCCTCCCACACCTAGATACCCAGGGAGTGTTTGTGTGCTGGGCAGGAATGAGAGGCAGGGAAAGGGAAGCCAAATGGACCTCTGGGTAAAAGTTGTCTTGGGGTATGGGAGAACAAGCTGTGATGGCCACATAATGCTGCAGGTTCCAGGGCTGCCTGGGATGTGGCCTCCTGAGGGGACACTCTGGCAGCCAGAGAACAGAGCAGGACCCACTGTTTCTAGATCTGTACCCACACCCATAACCATACATGCTTCCCCAACCCGGAGTCCCTATGCTCCATCCTAGCCCCGGAGCAGTACCCCAGGACTCTGGGCTGGTCCTTTTGGCTTTTGTGTCTTGTACTGGAAACAGAGTAAAGATCTCAGAGCCAACCTTCTAGAAACATTTGCCTTCTTTGTCCTGGGGGTGGGACTGCCACTTCCACACCCTGGCACAGATGTCACTCTTGCTCTTAAATTAAGCAAAGAAAATGACAGATCTCAGAAAACCAGAGAGCAGAGTGCTGCAGAGCTGCCTCTGCACTGTGTTTATCTCTGCACATGAGCACAGAGGGCCGAATTCTTGCAAACTGGGTGACCAGAGGCTGTCACCTGAGCTTCCCTGCTGAGTCAAAGGCTGCACCCTGCACACTGGGCTTTCTGGCTAGTGGAAGCCGACAAGGAGCAAAAACATCTCTGTGTTCCACTGTCACAGAGCTGCAGGAGCCCTCTGTCTTGGATGGCTGCAAAGGAGGTAGGGAAGGAGTGGATCTTTACCTTAAAAAGAAAAAAAAAAGAATCCTGGGAGCTTTTCTTCCTTGGCAGTAGCTGTGGCCTTCTTCCTCTAACTGTTGCTGAGACAGCGACAGTGGTGGAGCTCTGAAGAGTTAAGCGTGAGTTGCAGGGCTTTCGGGTACAGCGCCTCTGGCCCTGGCCCCAGTCCTGAGGTGGAGTTCATCATGCCAGCTTTCTCTTCTGCCTTTCACAGACCTTCCCCCTGTGCAGATAGAGACATAGGATGGACACAACTCCACCGAGGACACACAGCTCACTTAGGATGGGCCTTGCCTAATGTGCTCATAGGTGTAGTGCCCGTCACTGAAAAGGGGAGGGGGCAGGATTGACCTGGGATTTGACCCCGACCTTCCTGCCCTGTCTTGTGCACTTCCCATGCCTTGGGGCAGGCCTGTCCTTTGGAGGGCCAGACGGTAGTCACCCTGGAGCCCTCGCTGGAGGCTCTGAGCCTCAGCCTTCTGTGGAGTGTATACTTTGACTGGTCAGTCATAGGTCTAATCATTCTCTCTCTCTCCCCGAAGAACCCAGCATCTCGGACCCAGTCTCTGACTTCCGGCTGCTCACCACGGCTCTGTCCCCTGTCCTTCGGCGAAGGAGTCGAGTTTGACCCGCTACCACCAAAGGAAATAAAGTGAGTCTACTGATATTATCTCTTAAAATCTTTTTAAAATTCCAGGTATGATTGCTTATTGTTTTAAAAAGTTAATTATGAAAATGTACCAAAGACTATTAACAGCTTGAGTTATTTTCTTGCATGAAACTAATTAAACATATAGATGTTCCATTTATTTATGTAGTTGTTTAAGATTTCAGATGGGGCCTTGCTATGTTGCATTAGCTGGCTCGGTATTCACTGTATAGCCCAGGTTGTCATCCAACCTTAGGGTGATATTTCTGTCTCTGCCTCCTGAGTGTGAGGGTTACAGGTGTGCCGGACCACACCTACTAGACCTCTTTTTAAAACAAAAGTGAGACCTGGTGATGAAGTTCTGCTGTATGCTTCGCACACTTCATACACCATGCCTTGGGGTGCTAAAGATTTTGCTGAATATTGCTGCTTTCCTGAAGCCACTGGTCCCCTCTACCCCACCTTCAGGGTGCTGTGACCCTGTGTCATGTTATGTCCCTGGACAAGTCCTCTGGGAATGATCTCACCCAGGATGATCGGGGCAAAGAGTTGTGGAGAGGTTCCAGAAAAGGGCTGTCTTTTTAGCAAAAGGAATTTTACTTTTGGTGACTGGGGGCTTTGTAGCTGGAGTTTCAGTTGCCTGAACACAAAGGGGCCTTTTATATGGAACAGAGGGAGGTTCATCCCTCTAGAGGTGAGCAGGTTCGCCTTTCATTCCCCTGGAGATTGTGTTTCTGACAAAACTGGGACATGGCTTCGTGACTTTAGCATCTTGTGACTCCAGGGAGAATACAGAGTGCTGCTTCTCCCCCACACGATGCTTGTGGAGACACTGATAGCCATGGAGCAGCAATATGAATGTAGCCACGTTGTCCTTGTGGTGTTCCCTGAACACATTAGCGATGAAGGGTGTGTAGACATACAGTCCCAGCCAGCATTCGGGAGGCTGAGGCAGGACCTGGGGCAATTCTAGGCTAAGCTGGCCTACTCAGCAAGACCTTGTCCCAATAATAATAATAGTAATAAAGCAACTGAGGGATATAAATAGAAAGTTAGTTTGTGGCCATCAGGGATGCACTTTGGCTTTCATTGACAGGGTCAGGTCCCTGGGTCCCCCAAAGTTGGAGGTTTCCAAACTATAGTCGAGGTAGGCCAAGCATTGAGGCTATGACTGTAGTCAAACTTCTAGAGCCAGCCCTCAGCAGTTCTGGGATTCTTTCCCTTCTCATGCAAGAGCTGGTCATGGAGGGGGTGGGGAAGCTCTTTACCCCCATACAGAAGCCGACTCCACCTTGATTCATGACACAGCTCTGCTCAGTGACAGATGCGTTCAGAGAACAGATCCTTGGGTAATGTCACTGCACGATGTCTTGGGTCCTTAGGTAATGTCACTGTATGATGTCTTATATCTCTGTTCATATCATGAAAGGAAGTCAAGGCAGCTGGGTGTTGATGGCGCATGCCTTTAATCCCAGCACTCGGGAGGCAGAGGCAGGCAGATCTCTGTGAGTTCGAGGCCAGCCTGATCTACAGAGTGAGTTCCAGGACAGCCTCCAAAACAATACAGAGAAACCCTGCCTCGAAAAAAAAAAAAGGTGCTATATCATAGATCACTAGATGATGTACTCTTATAAGACCACTGTCATGTATGTTGCTAGTCATTGACCAAAATTGTGCTGTGTGTGGCTTAATTGCCCTGACAGCACTTGGCTGCATGTAGACACTGTGCCTGTTTGTTATCAGAGAGGATTCTGAGGTATATGTTTGGGAAGATGCATTTAGGTAGGTTCTGTGACAGACTGACTGGAATATGCCTCTCATAAAGCACTCCTATAGACTCTTGCTGCTTCTCCCTGATGCAGCCTACTTCAATGTTTGTGCCTCTGGAGAGAAGAGAGGCCACACTTGGGAGGACAGCTTCTCTGAGGACAGCTTCATGCTGTCTTGTATCTCCCCACAGGTATACTTCCTCAGTCAAGTATGACTCTGAGCGACACTTCATCGATGATGTGCAGATGCCCCTGGGCCTGGCGGTGACTTCCTGCAGCCAGACGGTCACCTGTATCCCCAATTGCACTTGGCGAAACTATAAGGCTGAGGTGCACTTTGAGCCCCGCCACAAGGCCTCGCGCTTCCTCAGCACCACCATCATCTACCCCAAGTACCCCAAGACCATCTACACCACCACTCTGGATTACAACTGCCACAAGAAGCTGAGGAGATTTCTGTCCAGTGTGGAGCTCGAGGCCACAGAGTTCCTGGGTAGTGACGGTTTCTCAGATGAATGCTGACTCAAGCTAGCTACTTGGGGTTGGGCCAGCTGTTCTTCCACTGCCCGGTCCCCAGACCACCCTGGACAAGCTGGGTAACATTGCTTTTGTGCATCATCCCAGCCCCAGAGGGGTCTTACCTGGAGATACCTCTAAACCTACCAGGGGAAGAAGGGGAGAGAAAATCACTGCATCTTATAATAATAGAGAAACTTGGCTTTCTTTACATTTTTTTCAGATTTTTTTTTAAGGAACATGTATATATGTGTTCTGGTTGGTTGATGCAATTTCCCCAAAGTCTCAATTTGATGAAAATGAAGATAGGCAGAACAAAGGGACGATGACATTGAGACAGGCTGAGGGGAACTTGTCCTCCATTTTCTGATGAAGAAAGTGGGAAAGACTCTGGGATAGAAAAAATGAGTTTTAAGAAATTTCAGCCATGCATATCTTCATTGCTGAAAAAAAAAAGCGAAAGGGAGCTAGCTCTGGCAGCCTGTGATGCCCAGGCGTGCACAGCCTGTGGAGACGTGTGCTCTGGACCATTCTTTGTTTCCACCTCCATTGGCTCTTTCCTGCTAATCCAAACTCTTAGCATTATCAAGATCTTTTTCATGGTATGAGGGGAGAAAAACAAAAACCACAAAAGGAGATGCCTTTAAAACATGATCACTCTGCCTGGTCTGCCTTCGTTGGATTGGGTAAACAGCTAGCCCCGTCTAGGCCACCGCAGCCGTCTGGTCCTCCAAGGTTGGTTCCAGGCGCAGGCTCTGGTGCAGCCCTAGCGTGCTTGGCATCTGGTTAACATCTCCCTAGGCTTGTGTAATTCTGCTCATAGGTATTTTGGGGGTTTTGAAATACTTTCCCTTTTTTTCACAAGGCAAAATGCAGCAGAGGCCTCTTTTTGAGAGGAACGGCGTTTTAAAAGAATACTTTGGGGAAATGCATGTCGGAACTGTTGGGAAAGGGGTTCCACTGTAGGCTGCCTGGCCTAAGAGCAACTGCGATAGGAGGAGGCAGATTCGGATGTGACTCCATCATCGTGACTAAATGTCTCGATGGGATGATTCTTAGGACTTTGATAGCGTCATAACTGGGAAGGATTGGGTTTAACCCCAAAAAGCAAAGAATATTGTTTACCATCCAGATTAAGCTAAGATGAATTCAGGAATAGGGAGTGACAATTCAAACACCACAGCCTTGCCTCTGTGGTGATGGGGGAACATTTCTTTTGTGCCACTGTATACACAGAAGTGACTATGGTGTAGCTGAGCCAGCCACCGCAGCGGGGCAATGCTGACCCAGTGGGTGCTGTGCACCAGACTGCCCCTGCTCCCCTGCCCCTACCCCAGGCCTGGCTTGCTTCTTAGAACCCCCTGCCAGGCGCCACAGTGCTGGAGTAAAGAAAGTGGCAAACTGATCTTTCTTCCAGCATTGGAAAGAACAAGTTGTATATACCCCCCCATACATCCAAACCATGTCAAGTGGGCTGCAGAGCCTCTGCCCTCTGATGTCTCTGGGTCTGTGAGGATGGCTTCCATCTGTCCAGAACTCGGAATTGAGAACATGTTGGCTCCCCTGGAGCCACAGCAGAGACCTGCTATCATGGAAAAGAGGTGCCAAGATAATGGCTGTCATTTGAAGACTGTGGCACCTTCTAGAGCCACACCGCCTAGTCCATGTCCCCAGCAGACAACAATGCCCTGCCCCCTTCTGTTGTACTTTTAACTCATCCTCCTGGGCAGAGAGATTGCTGGCTTCATGGTCCCGGCTGACTAGGGAACAGCTCAGTTGGGTACACACTGGGGACACAAGCTTCTCAATAGAACTCAGAGTGGCAAATGCTACTTGGCTTTGGAAAAGCATTTATCTGCAAAAGTGGATTTTCTAGCTGACTTTATAATGTCACTGAAGTGGGAAATACAATTCCTTACTTTTTTTTGCAAATACAGGGTTTTTGTTGTTGTTGTTGTTTGTTTTTTTTGAGACAGGGTTTCTCTGTGTAACAGTTCTGGCTTTTCTGGAACTTGCTCTGTAGACCAGGCTGCTCTTGAACTCACAGAGATCTGTCTGCCTGTCTCCCAAGGGGTGGGATTAAAGGTGTGCGCCACACCCACCCTCACTCCCACCCCTCACAAATACAGTTTTGTTTTGGTTTTGGGTTTTTTGTTTGTTTGTTTGGTTGGGTTTTTTTTGGTTTTTTCGAGACAGGGTTTCTCTGTGGCTTTGGAGACTGTCCTGGAACTCGCTTGGTGGTTCAGGCTGGTCTCGAACTCTCAGAGATCCGCCTGCCTCTGCCTACAAATACAGTTTTTAAGTTGGGAAAATCACCAAGGCTTTGCTCTGCCTCTTTGGTTTGGGTTCAGTATGATAACTTAAGATATTCCCGCCTCCCCACCCCAGATCTTAGGCAGGATCATGTTAAATTAAGGCAGAATATTCTAGGTGTGGATGGGACCAGAACCATATCAGTAAGTAGAAGCAAGAGACTGCGGATGTCTACTGTGGATGGAAATGCGTGGGGTTATTCGGTAGGTCATTTGCTAGGAGCCGGCTCTGTGGAGCTGTTTTGAACCTCCTCTGGTTCTCGAGCTGCAGGCCCGGAAGCTGGGTGACATCCTGGAGCACCATGATGGCAGTGTCACCAGCCCAAAGCAGATTCCTGATAGTTAGTGGGCAGAGTGGAAAAGGAGATTTTATAACTCACTCACTTGACATTCCTAAGTGTGGGTGAGGGACTGGGTGTGTTTTCTAGGAAGCTCTTCATTCTTTTCTAAGTTATGGCTGCTGCAGATGCTGTGTGTTTCTAGGGAAAGGTAATTTTCCTCTCAAACATCTAAAGACACTTCATTTGAATTTGAGCAAGTGTCTTTTCATTTGACACTTTTCCTGTTGTTAAACTTAGAAAATATTTGACACACACCAAAAGACCCCCCCCAAAAAACCAAAAAACCCTTTAAAATTATCTTTGACTTCTGTCCCACTCCATTTGTGCTTTGTGACTTCTCCACTTAACAATAAATTAGCTAAAACATAAAACCCAGGGATGCTTGCTTTGTTTTATTCATTCATTTATTCATTCATTCTGTATTTTAGTTGTTGTTTTTTGTACTTTTGATGTTTCAGTTCGTTTGTTTTAACAAGCAGACTCACTGTGCAGCCCTGACTGACCTGGAATTCACTCTGTAGACTGGGCTAGCTTCAAACTCACAAAGACCAGCCTGTCTCTGTTTTCCAGGTGCTAGAATTAAAGGCATGTGCCACCATGCCTGGCCTGCTTTTATTTTTTTAAGGAAAATGATGATGTTGGGATCAGCAAACTGAGGAAAGCCCCTGTCTTGAGACCCCTCCCCCAACCCTGTTAATTGCTAGGCAGGCAATCTACCCCATAACTATCCAGCCGCTGCTCGTCTCTTGAAAAATTTTGATACATTTTGTTTGTGACAGGGTCCCATGTAGCCCAGGCTAGCCTTAAATGTGCAGCCAAGGATGGCCTTGAGTTCCTGCCTCTATGCCCTGAATGTTGGGATTATGGGCATGCTCTGACACACACAGCTAGACATGATTTATCTGACTGTTAATATGAAGATGTGAGAAACTTTTGGGGGGCATATTGATCGCTGGACACACTTTCATAAGGGAGTTGGATTCCTGTGGATATGTACTCTTGCCTGACATTGATCCTCCTGGAAATGTGGGCATCGCCTAGGCTATTAGGTCACCTCTCTCCACAGCATCTTTCAAACTGCTGCTTTACAGAAGAAATGCATGCCCAGGTGGAATCCTCCCTGCTTTTCTTGAGGTAGGAGGCTCTGGGCTGAAAACCCTGTGGGCACTGGACAGAAAGTAGAACCTGCCTAGAGTCCTCTGGAGGCGTCACATCTGTGACCGTCGGATGGAGCGAATGTCAGGGGCACAGCAAGGCTGTCTCGAGGTGTCCTCCTCGCTGCCAGGGTTTCTAAATAAAGTAGTGGAGGCAATGGCACTTTTGATTCTAAAAAGGGGATTCACACGTCTGATGAGGTAAAGCCCTACAGAGAAGTAATGACTTCTCTCACCTGTCCCAAGGGTCATAGCTGACCCCAACAGCAAACGATGATTGACGAACAAGAGGAAAACATAGACTGATGTGAGGCATGCTTTCCCAGAAGTGTGGCTAACAGAAATAAAGACCTGAAGGGTGGCTGCACCTTCTGGCATGCACCTGCAATCCCAGTTCATGGGTGGTGAAAGCCAGAAATGAGGCTCTGGGGCTTGGAGACTCAGCCATGAACCCTGAATGAAACGGGTGGGGAGATGCTTGGCATTCTGTGTGGCATTCCTTCCCAGGAGTTTAGGGCAGGATGCATGCTCCACGATGGGTTTAAGGCAGTGTCTCTCATCCTGTGGCTTGTGACCCCTGGGGGGCATTGAAAGACCCTTTCACAGGGGTCACCTAGACCATCAGAAAACACAGATGTTTGCATTACAATTCATAACAGAAGCAAAATTACAGATGTGAAGTAGTAACGAAAATAATTTTATGGTTGGGGAGTTACCACAACATGAGGAACTGTATTAAAGGGTCACAGCATTAGGAAGGTTGAGAACCACTGGATTAAGGGGGAAGAGGTCAGAGAGGGGACTACCTGGAATTTTACTTGTTTAGTCTTCTGAGACAGGGTTTCCAGACGTGGCCCAGTGATCCTTCTAACTGCCTTCCAAGTGCTGGAATGCCAGGCCCTACCTTGGTTTTATGGCTTGCTTCAGGCAGGAAGGTGAAGGGAAGGAGTCAGGAGTTTCATAGCCTGCTCCAGGGGAAAGTGTGGGGGGTCAGAGAGAGGCCTTCCTGCTTCTTCATCTCCTACTACCACACCCAGAGTGCCAACACCCACATTTTAGGGTAGCCTTTATGTACCTCATCATTGGGCAGAGTGGAGAAATGAAGGGTAGGAATGACGGAAACGGAGGCCCTGTAAGCCAGGTTTAGTGGCTCAAGCCTGCAATTCCATCACGTGAGGTTGAGGCAGGAGGCTCTTGAGTTCAGAGTTGTCCCGGACTATATAGCCAATTCCAGGCCCTGGAACACCACACACTGGGGAGATGAGTGGGGTAAAGTGTTTGCTGTACAAGTGTGAGGAGCTCCCCAGGGCCCGTGTGAAAAGCTGATGTGGTGATACCCATATCTGTAATCCAGTAGCCAAACAGGACATCCCTGGAGCTCGATGGCCAGCAAACTGGTGACCTCAGTGACAAACAAGATGGAGAACTGTCTGAGAAGGATGCTCAGTGTCAACCCCTGGCCTCTACACATGCATAGACACACAAACACAAATATGTAATTAAGGACACACAGAGCACGAGGCTTCAGGCTGCATTCCTGCTCAGATAAAAGGCTCTGAGCCTTATCTATTTGCCTTTGAGCTATGACTCAGAAATAAATACCCAGGAATTCATAGTATCATTCCTAGGATTCTTTTTCTAGTCTCTCCTATTATTTTAAGTTCAGGAGATTGAACTCAGGGTTTCACATGTGCTAATCTATCCCCATTGATCATAAACTGTGTCCCTAAAAATAAATATTAAAATTGGAAGGAAGGCCAAAATGGCCCTTTCATCATTGTCTAAAGGTCTTCACCAGTGTGAGAAGGCAAGAGAAATAAAATAGCCTTGTTGTGGGATATCTGTACACTGTGTTAAGAAGTGTCATTGTGATTGGTGTAATAAAAAAAGGAATGTCAGCTGGGCGTTGGTGGTGCACACCTTTAATCCAAGCACTCGGGAGGCAGAGGCAGGTGGATCTTTGTGAGTTTGAGGCCAGCCTGGTCTACAGAGCTAGTTCCAGGACAGCCTCCAAAACAGTACAGAGAAACCCTGTCTCCAAAAAAAAAAAAAAAAAAAAAAGAGGAATGGCCAATAGCTAGGCAGGAGGTATAGGAGGTATAGGTAGAGTTCTGTGCAGAGAGAGAAGCACAGCAGAGGAATCTAGGTGTGTGATTTTGCCAGCAAACTCTGAGCAAGTTGGAAGTGCCATACTAAGAAGAGGTAACCAAGCCACATGACGGAATGCAGATTTAAAAAATATGGGCTAGCCAGGTGGTGGTGGTGGCAGTGGCAGTGGCGCATGCCTTCTTTAATCCCAGCACTAGAGAGGCAGAGGCAGGCGGATCTCCATGTGTGAGTTCAAGACCAGCCTAATCTACAGAGTGAGTTTCAGGCTGGTTAGAGCTACGTAAAGAAACCCTGTATCAAAAAAATGAAACAAAAAATTTTTTTATATTGATTCATTTTATTTTATCTGAGTGTTTTGCCTGCATGTATGTATGTGCACCATGTTCATATGTTCATGCTTGGTGTCCTTGGACATCAGAAGAGGCCACTGGATCCCCTGGAATTGAATTTATGGAGGGTTGTGACTCACCATGTGGGCGCTAGGAATCGATTCCAGGTCCTCTGCAAGAGCAGCAAGTGCTCTTAACTGCTGAGCCAACTCTCCAGTCTGTAAAGATTTGTGTTTTAGAGGTTGGAGAGGTGACTGCGGTTAAGAGCACTTACTATTCTTGCAGAGGACCTGAATTTGGTTCCTAGAACCCATATCAGATGACTCACACCTGCCTGTAACTCCAGTTCCAGTGAATCTAACACCCTCTAGCCATCTTGGGCACCTGCACACACATGATGGCCATAAACTCATACACTCACAGACACATTGATATTAGAATCTTGAAAACAAACAAAAAGAGTGTTCTTGGCACAGCGCATGACAGGACATGCTGGTTGTTATAATAAAGGGTGAGGGGACCTTGGCGGATTCCATGGCAGGCGGGGGACAAGCATGCCAGGCAGACGGAGCTTAGGTGAGAAGTCCATTGGGGGGGGGGAGGAAAGAGGTAAAGAGACACAGAGACAGAGAGAGGACAGAAGAGAAGAGGGAGACAAAGTCTTGTCTGCCCCACGGGAACAGCAGAAAAGGGATTGGAAGTGGGCAGGGGCTTTTTTTTTAAAGGGTCCTTTGCACCTGCATGTAGACCCATGGAACCCTGGGCTGACTAGGGTACTGCCTGAGTGCATTCTGCCAGGTGACAGGGGTCAGGCCGCATGATGCTTGAATCCTTACTCTGGTAGCACCAGCAATGGGGAGATGGAGCCAGGACAATCACCATGTCCAGGCCAGTCTGGACTACACATAGGAGTTCCGGGCTAGCTTTCTGTTTTTTCTTTTTTCTTTTTTCTTATTCGAGACAGGGTTTCTCTGTGGCTTTGGAGGCTGTCCTGGTCTAGCTCTTGTAGTCCAGGCTGGTCTCAAACTCACAGAGATCCGCCTGCCTCTGCCTCCTGAGTGCTGAGATTAAAGGCGTGCACCACCACCACCTGGCTCCAGGCTAGTTTTCAACATAAGAGTCGCCTTCATATTAGCTGTGGTGGTTTGAATGTGAATGTGACTGACTCCTCGAGGCTCATATGTCTGAATGTTTCATCTCCAGTTGGTAGAACTGTTTGATGTGCATTAGTGGGTGTGGCCTTATTGGAGGAGGTGTGTCACTGGAGGTGGGCTTTGAGGTTTTAAAAGCCCATGATACTCCCAGGCAGCTCACCCTCTGTCACCAACTTGCTGATAATATGTGAGCTCTCAGCTACTGCTCCAGCACCATGGGCTCACCCTCTGAAACTGTAAGCCAACCCCCAATTAAATGTTTCCTTTTATAAATTGCCTCATGGTGTCTCTTCACAGCAATAAAACAATAACTAAGACACTAGATATATGTGTTTTGCGGGTCTTTTTTTTTTTTTTTTTTTTTGCAGTGTTGGGGATTGAACTCAAGGCCCAGTGCATGCTAGGCAAGGGAGCACACAGCTTGTAAATAGTGAGAGTGTGAATACTATTTTTAGCCTCTACAGGACAGGCGCTGAATTAACACGAAGCACGAGCAGAAAGTTTCTATTCCCTTTTGCAAGCTGCTTGTTCAGAATGAGTATCTGGGGGGTCTTGGCTGTGTCAAACCAATTGGTGACAAATGGCTGTCCTCCTGTGCTACATAAGTGCTTTGTTTAGGTAAAGAAAATAAATAGGATACCCCAGTACCAACACCACACCTCCCACCACCACTGACACCAAAGAGGTCTCATAAAAGAAGGAAGGGCCTGAGAAGCTAGCTTGCACCAACTTCCTTGCTCACATTTATTTGGACCCTGTTGCTTTAAAGAAGGGGTAGGCATGACTGCGTTAAAAGACACCAGGGTGAAAGAGTAAAGGCCAACTAGGAGAGGGATGCATTGTGGGCGATGAGCTGCTGTGAGTGAGAGCAAGACTTGGCCCTGAGCTTCACCACAAGCAAGCCAGAGCAAGGAGCAGCCTGTGTGACAGTACTTAGTAAAAAGACACCAGCCTGAAAGAATAGGGTTTCCAGATGGCGTTGGGTTTCCAGATGGCGTTGGGCTCCCAGAAGACACTACTAGCACCTGCAGGTATAGAGGAGCAGAAATCAAAGACACACAAGTTCTTCCGGGTCACTTCCGGTTTGACTCTCGGGAAATCGGGAAGCAGGTAAGTACACGCAGACTCTGAGCCAGGAGGCCTGGGTTCAGATGGCAACTCCATCAACTGTTAGCGGTGTCACCTTGTGTCCCTCAAACTCTGTAAAATGGAGAGAACAAGAGCTCTCCTCCTCTAGAGATGCCAGGGTTAAAGGACTGATGAGTGGCTAGTGCTTCAAACAGTCCCGGCATGAGTTAAAAATTATGTAAAGTGTTTGTTTTAATTATCTTCTGGCTTGTAATTTTACTCCCAAGAATGTATCCAAAGCACTGGAAATTTTCATCACTAAAATGTGCATATAAGGATATTCACTGCAGAGTTGTTTAGAACAGCCAGAAAAACAGGAAACCAGTTAAATGTTCAGAAATGATGGGGGTGAATGAAGAGTCCCTGCAGTGAAATCCAGTCCTATCAAGGGTATTGTAGATGGGAGTTTAGTGGCTTGGGGAGATGATCACGTCGTGTCGTGTCGTGTGTTTTTGTTGTTTGTTGCCTGGCTGCTTGTTGTTTGATTGGTTGGGGCAAGGTATCCTGTAGTCTAAACTGGCCTTGAACTTAATATGCAGCTGACGATGACTCCTGGCTGGCATGAAACTCCCTATGTATATCAGGCTGGTCCCTCGACTGGGAGATCCACCTGCCTCTGCCTCTCGAGTGCTGGGATTACAGATGTGTGCCACTCACCCAGCTTTACCACATTTTACAGACTAAACCATCTCCCCAGACCATTTACGTACATGTGTGTAAGACTCCCAGAGAGTCCAGAAGAAGGTGTTGGGTCCCCAGGAGCTGGAGTTCCAAGCAGTCGTGAGCTGCCTGACATAGGTGCTGGGAACAGATCTGTGGGGCTCTGGAAAAGCAGTGATCACTATTAACAACTGAGCCATCTCTCCAGCCCCACCCTCTATATTTTTAAGAGAATCATTTAAACACTATGTATGTATATGTACATATGCACTACAATGCCAGGCCTGAGCTGCATTTTCTAATTTGTGTTTCTTGAAAAAAGCCTGTGATTTTATGCCATTTTTTTTGTTGTTGTTTTGGTTTTTCAAGACAGGGTTTCTCTGTGGCTTTGGAGGCTGTCCTGGAACTAGCTCTTGTAGACCAGGCTGGCCTCGAACTCACAGAGATCCGCCTGCCTCTGCCTCCCAAGTGCTGGGATTAAAGGCGTGCGATTTTATGCCATTTTCAAGGTGATAGCCTGTGGTATTTAATTTTGTTAATTTGATCAAACTAAGAAACACCTAGCCGGGTGATGGTGGTGCATGCCTTTAATCTCAGCACTTGGGAGGCAGAGGCAGGTGGATCTCTGTGAGTTCGAGGCCGGGCTGGACCGACAGCCTCCAAAACAATACAGAGAAACCCTGTCTTGTAAAACCGAGAGAGAGAGAGAGAGAGAGAGAGAGAGAGAGAGAGAGAGAGAGAGAGAGAGAGAGAGAGAGAGAGAGAGAGAGAAACACCTGGAGGGCTTGTGGGGTACTCTTCAACATCTTCAGGTGTATCTGGAGGGGGGGCTCAAGGGGGAATTAACCAAGGGGACAAGACATGAGGTGGCACCATCCCATGGGCCAAATAGAATTTCTTTTAAAATGGGGAAAGAAGGAGGCCAGCTTAAGACACCTCTCTCTGCCATCATCAGGCATCTTTGTCTAACAATTGCTAACACACAGCCTGCCCTTATTTCATAATGTCAGCCAAAGATGGTGGATCAGTCACAGCTGTAGCAGTGGCTGGAAGGTCAGCATCTGTGGCAGGTACCCCATAGGAGATGCCAAGAACTTCTAGGCCATGAGAGGCTATCATGGAAAGGTCACTCTAACCTCAATAGCAGGAATCTTTTATAACAGATAGCAGCAAACCTGCCCTTTGCTCTGGGGTCATGCCATCTCCATCTTCTGAGGTTGCATCCTTCAAGAGATACTTTGGAACAAAGGTAGCCTGTGACTCTCCTCACAAGACCTCCAGAAATATGAGAACTCCTGGTGGGAGGGGCTATTCAGCCACCATCCAAGCATTGTGAATTTTAATGTGCATCCAAATTAGCTAGGGATCTTTGTGCTACAAATTCCAACCCAGGTGCTTGGTCTGGGGACAGACCGGGACACCAAATTGTTTGCTTGTAAGAGTTGTGCACAAGGGCTGAGAGACGGCTAAGCGGTTAAGAGCACTCACTGGCTGCCCTTCCCAGGACCTAGGTTCTATTCCCAGTGGTAGCCACCATCGACAGCTCCAGTTTAGGGGATCCAATGCCCTGTTCTGACGTCTGCAAGTACCAGGCATGTCTGTGGTGCACAGACATGTGCATTCAGAGCCTGAAGTGTCACTTTGAGTCGCTGTGCCTGGGTGGGGATGGTTGAATGAGGTAGGATTCCTTTGTGGTGGCGGTCTGAGGGGAACAAGGCAATGTGTTGGAAGGTTGACCGTGCTCATGGACAAATGCATAGTGTGACCAGGAGACACCTGAGATTTCCTGTTGTCCTAGGGGCCTCTGTTGCTGATTAATGGATCTTCCTGGCCGCCCACCACCGCCACATAGTCTCAGTTCCCAGGAAAAGACTCCTTCCTTCCAATACCATCAGTCACCAGGGATCAGACTGACAACTGCTAGTGGGTGCCAGGCCACCTTAGTCTCTCTCCTGTACTCCAGAATATGTGTATTGTGGGCCCCACCTGCTTGGAGCACCGGGATCTCTGAGTCCAGGCACACCTGGGTTGGACATCCCAGCACCTTGTCTTTCACCCTGGGTAAGTCCTTTTCCCTGTCTGTGCCAGCTTCCTCGTGTATAAATGGAAATCACAACACCCTCCCAGAGATAACTATGCCGGGGAAACTAGATCATGTTTGTTGAATGACTAACACTATGCTGGGTAGTGGAGGTGCCCGATACACCTTACGGTTAATATCAGTGTTCTGGAAACAACCTGCAGTGAACCAGCCACATCTGAGGCAGTTGCTTAATGTTTCCTCAAAAGACTTGGAGTCCTTTCATCAGATCTCTTAGGAGCAGTGTGCTTTGGAGGCAAGTCACCTCTTGTCTCCAAACTGCAGTTGTAAGACAGAGATAATTCCCATTGCTCCAGGAGCAAACGTGCAAGAATTTACAAACAATAAAGTTGCTATAAAGTGTGGCAATTATAACTAAGGTGGGACCTAGGAGGAATACACACACCAGGAAAGCATAATCCAGGCAGCTACGTGCAGCTCTGGAATGCACATAGCAAGTAAAAGTATTTGGTCTTTTCCTCCTCCCTAGTTTTTATTGCCCTGTAATTAACAAAAATAAGGAAACTGAAGAGGCCCAGTCAGTCTTATCTGGATCTTACACCACCCAGCAGCCACTGTCACTCACAGCATACAGCACCACTGTGGAAAGGTAAAAGCCCTCTCAGGGCTGACATGGCTCTTCAGGTAAAGGCCTTTACTGCCAACGCCTGAAGAGCTGAGTCTGATCCCCTACCCCCATCCCCACCCCTCGTGATGAAGAGAGAACCCATTTCAACAGGTTGGCCTCTCACAAGAGTTCAGGAGAGTTTATTTGCAACCCCCAGCATAGTAAATATTAAAAAATAAAATGAGGGCTGGAGAGACGGCTCAGAGGTTAAGAGCACTGGCTGCTCTTCCAGAAGTCCTGAGTTCAATTCCCAGCAACCACATGGTGGCTCACAACCATCTGTAATGAGATCTGGTGCCCTCTTCTGGCCTGCAGGCATACATGCAGGCAAGGCGTTGTGTACATAATAAATAAAATGAAGCAAAAGCTTTCTGAGCACTCGGGAGGCAGAGGCAGGCGGATCTCTGTAAGTTCGAGACCAGCCTGGACTACCAAGCGAGTTCCAGGACAGCCTCCAAAGCCACAGAGAAACCCTGTCTTGAAAAACAAAACAAAACAAAACAAAACAAAAAAAAAAGCTTTCTGAGCTTGGACAATGTGTCTGTGATGCATGGATAAAATGTCACTTTTTTTTTTTAAAAGATCTTTCCTTTTGTCTTGTGACAGTGTCTCACTGTGTTGCCTCTGACTGGCCCAGAACTCAATTTGTGGACCAGCTGGCTTGAACTCACAGAGATCTACTTGCCTCTGCCTCCCTAGTGCTGGGATCAAAGGTGTGTACCACC
The DNA here is from genome assembly GCF_017639785.1 of Mesocricetus auratus. Taxonomy (NCBI): domain Eukaryota; kingdom Metazoa; phylum Chordata; class Mammalia; order Rodentia; family Cricetidae; genus Mesocricetus; species Mesocricetus auratus. Next base: position 54,495,099 of record NW_024429191.1, on the reverse strand, counting down.
ACCCCTGGCTGTTTTATTTATGTGTGTGTATATGTGTGAGTGTCTGCAGATGATTCGGGAGGTTTGATGACAGCATCTGACCTCCTGGAGCTGGAGTTGCAGACACTTGTGCGTCACCTGATATAGGTGCTGGGAATTGAAGCCAGGTCCTCTGGAAGAGTAGTCAGTGTTCTTAATCTCTGTGCTCTCTATCAGGCCTCTGGGGTCACTACATACACATAGCACACACACACACATACAAGCAGAACAAACATCTATACACATAAAATAAAAAATAATTTAAACTGGGTGACGGTGGCGCACGCCTTTAATCCCAGCACCTGGGAGGCAGAGGTAGGTGGATCTCTGTGAGTTCGAGGCCAGTCCGGTCTACAGAGTGAGTTCCAGGACAGCCTCCAAAACAATACAGAGAACCCCTGTCTTGAAAAAAAAACCAAAAAATAAAAAATAATTTAAAAACACCACTCCCACTTCTTAGGATAAACTTGCATTGGGTGTTTCCAGCCTTCAATAAGGGTGAGGTAGGTGGCAGACAAGTAAAGCTGATGGTGTCAGAGGCTGACTGTCTCAGCTGGCTGTTGCCACACAACAAAATTATCACTAAATGCAGTGACTTAAACAACCTTATTAAGGGCTGGCACAGCAGTTACAAGAACTGCCTGACCTTCCAGAGGACCAGGGTTCAATTCCTAGTATCCACATGGCAGAACACAATTGTCCCTTGCCAGTTGCAGGGGATCCAAGGAACACACATGCATACAAGAAAAACATATATACTAAAAATAACTCTAAAAAAATAACCTTAGCTGGTTTGTGGTGGTGGCACGCCGTTAATCCCAGCACTTGGGAGGCAGAGGCAGACAGATCTCTGTGTTCAATGCCAGCCAGGTCTATAGAACAGCCAGAGATACACAGAGAAACCCTGTCTTGAAAGACCAAAACCAAACAAACAACACAAAACATACCTAGCTTGGTGACCCATGCCCTTGGTTTCATCTACTTGGTTGACTAAGGTGGGACTATCACTTGAGTCCAAGAGTTTGAGACAACATATCAAGATGTTACCTCAAACCCAACTGAGGCAGCGCTGGGTGATGACTCAGTGAATAAACACAACATACAGGCATGAAGACCAGAGTTCAGATCCCCAGCACCCACATGAAAGTCAGCATGAGTGCTAGCTTAGTAAGAGACTGCCTGGCTCAGGAGATAAAGTGGAAAGCTGATTGAAGAAGACACGTGACATCAACCTCACATGTACACCTATATACATGCATATCACATTCACATGCAGTAAAAAGAAGACAAAAATCACAAGCAGCAGAAACTGTGCCAAGATTCTGAACCCCAAAATCAAGAGGCCCGTTCTGATGCAAAAGCAAAGAGTCTTTTATTATTTAACAAGCTAACTACAGTAACTTGGGCCCTTCGTCCGTTTATCGTGGCAGATGGCGGGAGAGATAACCCTGAGAAACCACGAGGTAGGACACTTATTGGCAGTGTAAGGGGAGTGTCTAGGGGTCTGCAACAGTCTCAGGATTGGTGCGCTTCCAGGTTTGGACGACCTATCCTGTGTTGATTGGTCAACTGGTTGTTATGACCTGTAGGCCCTCCCAGGGCGGTTGCTATGCTTAGCACATCACTGTCATGCCATTTTTACTGTAAGGTCAGCTAACTTCTGATTGGTTCCTTGCCACTTGTGTGTCTGACCTCCTAGTGACTGGGAGAAGGGGCAAGGTCAGGCAAGCACATGTTGAGTCTTTTCTGCTGCCTGGCAGCGGACTGGTCCCTTCAGAAACCATCATCTTTATCGTGATGTAGTTTCTGTGGGTTGGGGACTGGGAACAGCCAGATGGCTGCCCATGGCTCTGCTTCTGGCTTCTAGGCTGTAACCAGTATATCAGCCACATTTGTAGGCTTAGCTGTGGTGACCTGTTTGTGACTGGCAGTAGCCTTGGGGCCTCTTTTGGTTGGTGGAGACATCAGCTCCTTCCCATATGTGCCTCCCCTTAGATGGCCAGCCACATACCAGTTAGTGTTCCCCAGAGTAGGAACCTTGAGAAAGAGCATGTGCCCCATTGTGTCATAGCCTACATATACCTGACTCTCAGGACTTTATTTTGTTTTTAAAAGTTTGTCATTACATTTACTTGTTTATATGTGTGGGTACACACAAGGCAGGAGAGATCAAAAACAAATTGTAAGATTTGGTTCTCTCCTTCTATCATGTGGAGCCTGGGTATTGAACTTGGGTCTCCATGTTTGGCAGCAGGAGCCTTTTCTCACTGAGCCAAATCGCCTACCTCATTTTCTGTCCTCTAGATAGAACCAAAAGGTTTAGCCTGGGTTGAAGCGTGTGATAGCTCAAGGCTCAAGGGGGACAACTAACATACCAGGCTGGAAATGAGTCCAGTGTCACCGTGAGATTGGGCTGAAAGGAGCCTTCCCCTCCCTGGTCTCAGTCCCAATACTGGTGTGTAGGTGAAGCACCAATCTTCTGGGCTGTTGAGTCAGGGGGGGTGGTCACATGACTGTGACCTGCCTTAAAGGCTGGGGCACTCCCTCCACCCAACCGTCAGGCAGTCTTATATGGACCCAGACAGCAGAATGTTGTCGCTCTTCTGGAAATAGACTCCTGGCATTGGCCAAGGGTCAGTCACTCTGGAGTTAAGTGTAGTGTGCAAGCCACTCCCACGACCCTTGATCAGACTTAAAAAAAATCAATCCTTCTGAGCCTGGTGTGCGCTGTGATCCCAGTCCTTGAGAGGTGGATGCAGGAAGATAGTGAGTTTGAGGACAGGTTGAGCTGCACAAGGAAATCCTGTCTCAAACTAATTAAATAGCAATCGTTCTTTATTGGGAGGTCAGTAGATGAATCTACTTAGCATCTCTCTAGGGTACCACTCTATATAGATGCTCTAACCATATGTTCAGATCATGAAGTGGGGCCTCCCCTTCTCTGCCCTCCACCACACTCCTCACCACGCTCTGTGTATCCATCAAATACTCCTCTGACTGCTAGAGTCCTCCCAGTGATGGACACATGATCCTGGTCAGACCAGAAACCTTTGAGACTGATATGACAGTGGATGAGGACATAGGAGTTATTTTTTTTCAATGAACTATAGAGATATCAGACACTGCCTTTGCTTTCCTGTGATAGCCCACCTAAACATGAAACAAACACAGAGGCAACAGAGGGGTGGTATGGACAGAGAGGAACAACCTTCTGGATCCAGCCATGCCTGACACCACATCAACCTTAGGCTGCTGTAAATCAGTCACTTCATCAACAAGCTAGTTCTGGGTCAGTTGTCTATTTGCTGTCACTGCAAGAGTCCTCACTGACACAGCCTAGGTGGTTTGAGCTGGAGACACTTAGCAGCTGCTGACAGCATTAGTTCTTGCCCACTTCCTGTGAGGCACCAGTATACAAGCTGGCAATTTCCCCTCTGGTCAAGAAGCCCCTCCCCCTAACAGAGCATCACTGAAGGAGGCAAAACCTGAAGCAGAGGCGATGGAGGAGTGCTGCTTACTGGCAGCTTCCTGGTTTGCTCAGTCCGTTTTATATTCACTCAAGGACCACCTGCCTAAGGGTGGTACCACCCGCAGTGGCCTGGGCCCGCCCACATCAATCACCAATTAAGAAAATGCCCCCAGATTTGCACACAAGCCAATCCTATGGAGGAAGACTTCTTCCCTGTCAGGATAAATAAGAACTAGTCAGCACAGCAGCTCACACTGGTAGTCCTAGCATTTGAGAGGCAGAGGCAGGAGGACCTTGAGTTCATAGACCAGCCTGAGCTGCATAATGGAAGACTGTCTAAAAAAAAAAACATTTTGCAGGTATCTGGAGAGAAGTATGTGCTTTAAGCAACACAGCAAAAAAGTTTTTGATATATATATTTGGAGGCAACGTCTCATGTAACCCAGGCTAGACTCAAATTCCTTATGTAGCTGGGGCATGTAAATTCTCCTGTTGCCACTTACCAAGTGCTGGAATTCCCACAAGCAAAGCATTTTGTAATGTTCCAGAATTTTGCTTAAAGTTAGGCCTGGTGACACAGACCTGCAATCCCAGCTACTAAGGAGGCTGAAGCTGGAAGAGCTGAAAGTTCAAAGCCTGCTTGTGCTACCAAGTGAGCTCAAGGCTAACATGGGCATCTTTAAGTGACTTTTTATTTTGAGAGATGGCTCAGTAGTTGGAAGCCACTGCTCCTCCAAAGGACCTGAGTTCTGTTCCCAGCACCCACATCAGGCAGCTCACAGCTGCCTTGAACTCCAGCCCCAGAGGCTCTGGTGTCCTCTTCTGGCCTCCATAGGCACCCATACCCATGTGCATAAATACACACCCATACACATACACATATAATTAAAATCTTTTTTAAAAAGTAAAAAGATGGGACTGGAGAGATGGCTCAGTTAGAAGCTCTGGCTGATACTCCAAAGGACCTGGGTTCAATACCCAGCATCTATGTAGTGGCTCACAACTGTTTGTTAAATTCAGAACATGTTTTACACCCTCTTCTGGCCTCTGAAGAGGGCATCAGACACACATGTGAGAACATAGATATACATGTAGGTAAAATATCCATACACATAAAATAATTTTTTGGGGTTTTTTCAAGACAGGGTTTCTCTGTATTGTTTTGGAGGCTGTCCTGGAACTTGCTCTGTAGATCAGGCTGGCCTTGAACTAACAAAGATCCGCCTGCCTCTGCCTCCCCAGTGCTGGGATTAAAGGCGCGTGCCACCAACACCCAGCTCATAAAATAATTCTTAAAAGATTTTAAATAAAAAGTAAAAAAGAGGGCTAAGAGCAGAGCTTGGTGGTGGGGTGCTTGCCTGGCATGCTTAGTTTCAATGCCAGTGCCAAAAACATTGAAAGTAAACCTATCTTTATAAAATTAAAGGAGAGAGAAAGGGTCTCTATATACTCCTGGCTGTCCTAGAGCTTGGTATGTAGACCAGATTGGCCTTGAACTTACAGAGATCTTTGTGCCTCTGCCTCCCAAGTGCTGGGACTGAAGGTGTGCCAAAACAATAATAAATAAATAAATGTATGCATGCACGTACATGCACGCACACACACACACACATAATGTATGCACAAAAATTTCTTAACTGGGGTGTTATCTCAGTGGCAGAGTATTTGCATATACCAGGTCCTAAGTTCAGTCCTCAGTAACACATATATTCGCATACACACATACACAAATGGCTATAAAAGCAGTAACCTTCCTCTTGGGACCTCCCATAATCCCATAATGATTTCCCAGGGATTACATTTTAGAAAGTCAGATTTTTTTTGTTAATTAAAAAAACCTATTTTTTATTGTATGTGCATGGGTGTTTTGCTTGCATGTAAATATGCACCACAAGCTGATACCTGAGGAAAGAAGTTGTGTTGCCGAATCCCCTGAAACTGGAGATCCAGACAGTTGTGAGCCACCCTGTGGGTGCTGGGAATCCAGCCCAGGTCCTCTGGAAGAACAAGTGTTCTTAACAACTGAGTTATCTCTTCAGCCCACTCCTTTTCTCTTATTATTCTCTCTATTATTTTGTGTATGTTTTGCCTGCATGTATGTATGTGTTCCGTGTACATGACTGGTATCTGTGGAGACCAGAAAAGGACATTATAGATGGTTGTAAGCGGTCATGTGGGTGCTGGGGATTGAATCTGGGTCCTCTGGAAGACCTAGCTCCCAAGGACCCAGGCTTTAAACGGCACATAAGAGCAAGTAGTGTATTTAAAGAAAAAGTTCTCTCACTGGGTGTGGTGCTGCACACCCATAATCCCAGCACTTGGGAGGTAGAGGTAGGAGAATCAGGAGTTTAATGCCTAACTGGGCTGCATTCCCCTGTGGATTTGCACTCTATATGAGTTTTATCCTGGAAGTCAGCTTAAGATTCAGAATATGTACATCCTACACATAGTCTTTTTTTTACAGACAACTTACGAACATCAAACTGTTGAGAAATTCAATTACAGAGATGACAGCTCAAGAAAAAGGAAATTCTGATAGGATCATCACTGTGCTCACGAAAGGAATGCTTTTCTTCTTTTAAATTCAAATTTTTACCATTTTAACCCTGCATATATGTGTGTGCACACGCGTACAAAGGAAAACAGAAGCATCAAATCCCCCTGCTGCTGATGGTTGTGAGCAGCCCGATGGGTGCTCAGAAAAGAACTCTGGTCCTCTGCAAAAGCTATACACACTTAACCACCGAACTATCTCTGCAGTCCCAGGGGCACCTTTCTTAAGAAGGAAGACGACTCCTTGGTACCTGAGCACCAGGCCCCCCATCATAAGCATCCGCTTCCTTCAGGTTCTGGTCTGATTTCTTTTTATTATGATTCTTTTTAAACATATAAACGTGTGGCAAGGAGGAGCTTGGCAGCTGGGGACAGATGTCACTCTGCTGCAGTGGTGGCTAACTCGGGGTGCAGGAGGTTTGTGGCCTCAAAGAAGCTATGCGCATGGTCGCCCTTGGAGCTGGACTGCTTGCTGCTGGGGCCGCAGTCTTTGTCTGAGAGGTAGGGCAGGTTCTCCACGCTCTCCTCCGTGCAGGGATCCGAGTGGAAGCCCTTGAGGGCCATGAGCCGGTACCGCTTCCTCCGGTTTAACTTGTAGATGCGGATTCTTTCCTTTTCCGCCTCAGGGTCGGTCAGAATCCCATCCCAACGCAGACTCTCGTTGATCTGGCTCGAAAGGTTCTCTTCTATTTCGGCAAAGTAGGGGTGACTCATGCCGCATGAATATGGAAGGCTATGCCTTGCCTCTTCTTTGTCTCTGGTCTCTGCCTTCGAGCCATGGTCTTTGTGGGGATTTAAGATGTCGTGGAAAGATGAAGAAAGCGGCTGATTCTTCCTGCCTCGACTGTGGTGCTTATCTGCTGAGGAGGTGAGGAGATAAATGTTTGTACCTGCTAGAATGCCCAAATCACCAACGACGTAAAGGACGGGCCTGCCTTTAGTCAAGGTTCAGATGGCAGGAACCTGGGGTGGCTACTGCCTGGATGCTTCCTTCAAGTATTCTGGGACAACAGACACCTTTTTCTTTTTGTGGGTGCACCCACGCCTTGTACATGCTAAGCAAGCTCTGCCACAAAACTACACCCCAACCTAGGAACCAAGAGACCCTAAAGCTTCATTAAGGGGCAGAGAGAGGCCAGATCTGAAGGTCCTCCTGACGCCTGGTGTCCTGTTCTTCCTACTGTATCTGTTGTCCCCTAACTTAACCTCATGCACGTTCACCAAACTTCTTCCCACGTCTGTGACTCCACCCTTCTAGACAATGTATGGTGAAAGGGGGGGTTCCCACATCAAATAATGTAGGCAGTAGTATACTGAACCAGGAAATGCTCTTTCTTTTCTTTAAAATGTTTTTAGAGACTTACTTATTTTTTATATATAAATGCTTTGTTTGAACATTGTCTGTGCACCATGTGCATTCCTGGAGCCCAAGGAGGTCAGAAGAGGGCATCAGATGCCCTGGAACTGGAGTCACACATAACTGTGATCGAGTCATCTCTCCAGGCCCTCTTTTATTCTTGTCTTCTCTTTCCTTCCCCCCCCCCCCTTTTTTTTTTGAGACAGAGTTTCTCTGTGTACCAGTTCTGGATGTCCTTGGAACTTGCTTTGCAGAACAGGCTGGCCCTGAACTCACAGAGATCTGCTTCTCAAGTGCTCACATAGCCCCAGGCTGACTCCTCCTGCCTCCACCTCCAACTGATAGAAATGCAAGTATATGCCAGCACTCCTGGGTTCTGGTGTCCTGAGGATGGACTCTGTGGGTGCTGGGCAAACATTCTATCAACTGAGCTACACACCTAGCCCAGGGACAATTCTATGTGGCCTTGCATTCTCCTGCTCTCCCTCCCTCCCTCCCTCCCTCCCTCCCTCCCTCCCTCCCTCCCTCCCTCCCTCCCTCCCTCCCTCCCTCCCTCCCTCCCTCCCCTCTTTTCACATTAACAGCACTGCAGAATTGCCTGTGAAATGCTATAAATGGTGACTCTTTCATCAGCCCCTCTCTCAGTTTTATTTTATTTTATAAATATCTCCAGAAGGCAAGCTGTGGGAGGATAAAGGCAACAATATTATATTAATAAATAAAGTTCAGTCTTGACATTTCCTCCTCTTCCTATTCTCTGAAAACTATCTGGTGTCCCCTGCTGACTGTCTTGAGATACACAACACTGTAATTCCTGCAGTCAAAAGTTGCACCAAAGAGATGAAACAATCTCCGTCTTTGCTGGCACACAGAGGGCTCGTTGCCTTGCCCTCCCTTTAGTCCCTTTCTGCCTGATGAAGTCATTTGAACCCTCCACTGCTCCTGCCCCAAACCACAGCACTGTGGGACGCCCCTGTCACTACACACTCTGCACGTGCAGCCAACACCCAACACCTGAGTCCGGGACTAGCCATGCCAGAGGTCAGCGCCACTTTCCTGCTGGCCAAAGTCACACGGGGACACTGGAGTCACATCACTCCCAGGCGGGATCATTTTGTTTCACTACTGCAGTCTTCCTCAGAGTGGGCATTAGGGGTCTTCGCTGGGATATCTGGGGTTCTATGATTGAATGTAGGGAGAGGCAGGGACTCTGGGTTCCTGGAAGGTGCTGGTGTGTGTGTGTACACAAGGGAAGGTCTTGGTGAGCAAGACTAGAGTACCTGTGTGGGTGTGATGTTTCTGGACTTCTCTGACTGACTGTAAGTGCCTAGAATACCTGTGTGGGTATGATGTTTGAGGGGATCTATGTATGTTTCTAGAATACCTGTATGGGTATGATATATGGGTGTATCTATGCATGTGAGTGTCTAGTAAATAGGTATGCAATTTGTGTTGGCATCTATGCAAGCAAGTGCCTAACCAAAGCCCCATGTGTGTAGACTACATGTGTGTGCGTGACGGAGCATCACACTTGTTGGATAGTGTCATATTTGCTGTAGGAAGGCAGAGTAAAGAGTGTCAGTGACAACAGGTGGTGTACACCTTTAATCCCAGAATTTGGGAGGCAGAGGCAGGCTGATCTCTTGAGATCTAGCCCAGCCAAGCCAACAGAGGGAGTTCCTGGACAACCAGGGCTCCAAAGAGAAACAAAAGAAAACAGTGTGGGTGATAACAGGAGGATGGGGAGGGACTGATGTGAGTCTACACAGTCCACAGCTGTCCCCCCCGGTGGAGTCCATTCAGGGAAGAAACTGTTTACATTTATCTACATGGGGCGATTCCTACCAGAGGGGAGCCTGGAGTCTGTTCCTGTGTGGGAGTATCAGCTAGTGTCTTTCCATCTGGGCTAGTCTCTTTGTCACTCCAAACCTCGAGAAGTCTGTTTGGAAGGGTGTGTTTGCCTGAGAGGCTAGCAAGTTGAGAGGAGGTGGGTACAGAAAGGTCAGGCTGGAGGCTCTTGGGGTGGGTATCTGTGGGGGTCTCTTGTGGAGTGGAGGATCCTTAGATAGTGAGGGTTTTCAGCGGAGGGTGTGGGCTCTTTGGATGTATTGGGGCTAAAGTTGGTAGAGACTTCCTTGGTAATAAAGGGGTCTCTGTGGTGGTGAGCGTGTGGTCTTTAAGAGTAGGGCTGAGCGTCTCTGGGCTGCCCCAACGTGTCTTGTGTAGAGTCTAGGGGATCACTGTCAGGGTGTGGTGTCTGTTTCTGGCCTGGGGTGATTTCCAGGTAGAGGGGCATCAGTGAGAGGAATCTCAGGTCCAAGAACCAAAGCTGCCTCGTTAGCTGCTCCTCTTACCGTCGCCCTTGCCCGAACCTTTGGTCTTTTTCTTCTTCTTTTTCTTCTTCACCTTCCGTTTGGCCAGCTCAGGGGTGGTGCCCACAATGGGAGGCAGCTTGGACCCGGGGGAGCCTTCAGCGCCTCCTTCCCGCGCCTCCTCCTCCTCCTCGTCCTCACCCTCCTCTCCATACTCCGCCGCCCCGGTCCCATCGCGGCCGGCCATCCGCCCGCGGGACAGCGACCTGCGCCGGAAACAGCCGAGGACCCGCGCCGGGCGGTCTCCAGGCACTCACTGCCGGCCTGGCCACGCGTCTCCATGGCGACCGCTCGACGCCGCAAGCGCAACCACAAAATTGCCGCCAGGGGCCGCCTGTGGCTCTAGCTGTACGCATGCGTGTTTCGGTTTGAGACCTGGTGTGTCAAGGTGAACAGGGCAAAACAGCATAGAGATTGTTAATGCTTGGGCTGACATTGACATATCTCCTTCGGTTCTGCCATTTAAAATGATATTTATCTCTTTTTCTTTTGAAGCAGGGTTTCATGGAGTTTGAGCGGGCTGACCTTGAATTCCCCATCCTCTTGCACCCTCTCCCAAGGGCTGGGATTACAGGCATGAGCTATTGATACCCCCCTCCCCCCACACAGGAATGGTCTGAAACTCTCACTGCAACCCAGCAGGCCTGGAACTCACGGTTTTCCTGCTTTAGCTACCCCAGTAACTAGGATTACAGATAAGAGCCGCCAGTCCTGGCACCTCCTACAAACTGTTTTCTGTTTTTAAAAAAAATGAGATTTATTAAGTTTTATTTTGTGTGTTTCACCTGAATGTATATATGTGTACCTCTTGTTGCTCTACCTGTATACATGTGTGTTTTTAATCTTCTTGAGCCCTGGTGTGACCCAGGGTGCACAAGGCAAGCCCAAGCAGAGACTGTTGGTCACTGGGCTGACACTGACGTATCCCCTCCTCTCCTATGCTGTCTCAGAGGTGAGACCAGGCACCAGACTCTCTGGAACTGGAGTTACAGATGACCGTGAGCTGCGGTGTTGGGAACCCAAATCGGGTCCTCTGCAAGAGCAGTATGTGCTGTGAACTGCTCAGCCGCCTCCTCATACCCCACCCCACCCAGGACAATTCTAAGGCAATACTCATGGCCTGGGGAATGTAGCTCAGTGGTAGGACACTTACATGTAGGACACCCAAGTGTCCCGCCCACCCAGCACCACAGATTTAAAAAGACTAAGCTCCTTAATGTAACTCAAAAGGCCTGGTATGACCTGTTGCTGACTTTTCTCTCAGGGTTAGCCATCACAGGTCGGATTATCCAGACATGGCTGCCAAAGCCTGAGGTAAAGCTTAGGTGGCACAGTGCTTGCCTAACAACAGCACCCCATACACTGGCCCTGGTGACACATGCCTGCAGTCCCAGGACTTGGAAGGGGAAGACAAAAGGATGAGGAAGTTCAGGGTCACCCATGGCTCCAAACTGACTCTGAGCCAGGTTACAGAGAGACTGTCTAAAGACCACAACAACCAAAACTAAGTATAGCTGCCATAGTATTTGTTATCCCACAAGTCCTCCTGGGGTCTCACCATTCCCACAGGAGACAGTCAGGCTCTCTTCCCCTCCAATCTGGGTGAGTTTGTTGACTGACTCGTAATGAGCAGTATGTAGTATGTGTCATGTCTGGGATGTAGCTCATATGTTACAGTGCTTGCCTTACACACACAAAACCTTCACTCCCTTCCCACTCTTACCTCTATCTCTCTTGTTTGCTTTATTTAAAGCTGAATTTAAATTTTTAAATTTCTCTGTGAGTTTGAGACCAGCCTGGTCTACAGGGCAAATTCTAGGGCAGCCAGGTCACATACAGAAACCCTGTCTCAAAAACACAAAACAAAACATTTTAAATTTACTCTGTGTGTGCATACGTGTGCCATAGCATGCCTATGGAATCCAAGGGGGCAGTTTTCTCCTTCCACTGTGTATGTCCTGGGGATGGACCACAGGTCTCCCGATTTGATGCCAGGGGTCCCCACTGAGCCATCCTTACCCACTGACTTGCTTATTTTTTGTTTGTTTTGTACTAGGGAGTGAAACTAGGGCCTCATGAATGCTACGCTGGGCAGATGTTCTACCATCTACACCTTCAGCCCCGAAAAGACAGCTTCCCACATAAGAGCAGCCAGTGTTCTTAACCACCCAAACGTCTCTGAGCCCCGCTTATCGTCTTTTTGATAAACAGAAACTGAAAATTCTAATGAAGCCATTTTGTTGATGTTTTCTTTTGTGTCCAGTCCAATGAACTGGACACAATGAACAATGCTACCACACATGACAAAAAGGTGAGTGCTATGTTTTTGTTCTAGAAGCTATGTGAGCCGGGTGGTGGTGGCGCATGCCTTTTATCCCAACACTCGGGAGACAGAAGCAGATGGATCTCTGTGAATTCAAGGCCAGCCTGCTCTACAGAGCAAGTTCCAGGGCTACATGGAGAGACCCTGTCTTGAAACCATCCCCCTCCAAAAAGAAAAAGAAAGAAAAAAAGAATCTATATGATCTTGAGTCTTAAGGTTAGGTTCAAAACCCATCTCAAATTCATTTGTGAGCAAAGTTAGATAGCGGTCAACTTTCCCCCCCCATGGATTTCCAGTTGTTCCACAAACTCCCATCAAGAAGACATCTTTTCCTCATGGCCTTCATTCAACACTTTCTTTTTTGAGACAAGGACTTGTGTAGCTCAAGCTGGCCTCTACCCCCAATCCTCCTCCTGTCTCAGCCTTCCACATACTAGGATTACAGTTACCATGCCTGCTTAACTCAGAACTTTTTTTATTTAAAAATTTTATGTGTATGGATGTTCTGCCTGCCTGCCTGTATGTATGTGCACCATGTTCATGCAGTGCCCACAGAGGAGGGCCTCAGGTCTCTAATGGAATTGCAGATGATCATGAGCCACCATGTGGGTGCTGAGAATTGAACTCATGTCCTTTGGAAGAGCAGTCAGTGCTCTTAACCACTGAGCCATCTTTCCAGCCCTTAACTCGGAACTTTTTAAAGACCCTAACAACTTTATATATGTGTGACTATTTCTGAACCCCCATTATACTGCTTGTTGTTCCACTTGAGTGTACTCGAACCAGTATCATACTGTCTAGATAATGCAGCCTTGTAATTATTTTTATTTTATTATCTTTATGTGTATGGATATCTTACCTTCATATATGTCTGTGCATGCCTGGTGCCTATGGAGGCTAGAAAAGGGTGTCAGGAACTGGAGTTACAAAAGGTTATGAGCCACCATGTGCATGCTGGGAATCAAACCTGTGTCCTCTGGAAGATCAGCCAGTGTTCTTAGCTACTGAGCCATCTTGCCAGCCCCTATGATTAAGTCTTGATCTCACATAGTCCAAATATTCCAACTGGGTTCAATTTGAATATTATTTTGACTCTTGTAGCTCCCTTGTTCTTTATATACATTTCAATCTTCTTGTGTTTCATTGTTGTTAGATAGTCCACTGAGATTTTGATGGGATTGCATCCAGTCTATGAGCTCAGTACTCAGTGGATGCCACTTGTTAATATTGATCCATGCACTTGCACCCAACTCAAGGATGCGTTGTTCTGCAAAGGGCCCTCCAGTTAACCTGCCAAGCTCCCTAGTGTGTGTAGCAGTTCCTCACACAGTGAGCCTTCAGCATCTGCCTCTTGGCCTGTGTGGTTCTGTCTTAATAAATGAGGGCTGGTGGGGTGGCTCAGCAGTAAAGGCATTGAGCACCAAGCCTGACAACTGGAGTTCAATCCCCAGGACCCACGCAATAGAAAGAGGTGACAGACTCTAGTAAGTTGTCCCTGAACCTCCTCATGCATTCGGTGGCATTCACACATGTATCCATGCACACACACTAAATAAACGAAATAGAAAAAGGGTCATGTAACTATAAGTGACAGCTGTGCAGCTGTCCCACTGCTAACTATGCCTGGAGTTTGCTTGCAGATGTCCTTCTATACTCAAGGTATATGGGGAGGGCTGGCTGTTCTCTGCCTGTCTTAACTCCCAGCTGGTACTCCTTGCCTGAAGGTTTAGCTGACTAGTAGCAGCTTGACCTTTTCTCTTCCAATTTTCATGAAGGTTGCATAGAGGTTGTATGGGGCCAGCCTGAGGCTGTGAAGAAGAAGAGTTACCTCCAATGAGGGGATACCCTTTATGAACAATCATGCAAATCCCTTGCAAAGAAAGCTTTTGTAGGTTTTTAAAAAATGTTTTTATGAATTCTTTTGGGTATTCCACTGTAGGCAGAGTTTTCCTGTCCTGACTGCCTGCTTCCAGATAATCATCACGGAGACTTAATATTAATTATAAATGCTCAGCCAATAGCTCAGGTTTATTATTAACTAGCTCTTACATTTTAAGTTAATCCATATTCCTTATTTATGCTCAGCCACATGGTGGTACCTTTATTAGCATGGCACATTTGTCTGCTCCCTCTGCATCTGGTTGGTGACTCCTCTCCACCCTTCCTCCTCAGCATTCTCCTAGTCTGGCTCTTCTTACTAACCTTAGCCTGTTCAGCTATTGGCTAGTCAGTTTCTTTATTAAACCAATCACAGCAACGAATCTTCACAGTGTACAGAAGGATGCCACAGCACTCCACACATGCATATAATGTGTTTTGACCATATTCCTCTCCCCCAACTCCCCTGCCTAACCTCTCCCAGTTTCACTCTCCACTCTCTCACTTCCTCCCAACTGTGGCTGTCTTAGAACTCACTCTGTAGACCAAGCTAGTCTCACACTTACAGAGATCCGCCTGCCTCTGCTTCCAATGCCAGGGTTAAAAGTGTGTGCCACTGCCACCCTCCTCCCGCTTCTTCATCCACTGAATCCAGTTTTTATTGCCCATATACTCGCGGGTGTGGCGCCATCCGCTGGAGCAAAGTTGACCCTAAAGAAAATTTGGGTCTTCCTCCTGCAAAGACCATCAACTGTTAATAGCTCTTCAGCTAGGGTTGAGAGCTCACATACCACCTCCTCCATGCAGGAATGTTGACTGAATTCATCTTGTACAGATTCTGTGCAGACCCCCATGGCAGCTGTAATCACATGAGTGCCAGTCCTGATGTGGTTTTTATGTCAACTCAACACAAGCTAGAGTCATCTGGGAAGGGGACACTCAATAAAATGCCTCCATCAGATTGGCTTGATGGAAGTCTGTGGGGAATTTTCTTGATTAAGGATTGATGTGGGAAGGGCCAGACCACTGTGTGCAGTGCCACTCCTGGGCAGGTGGTCCTGGGTGGTGTAAGAAAGCAGACTGGGAAAGCTTTGAGGCACAGCCCAGTAGGCAGCACCCTCTAAGGCCCCTGTATCAGTTCCTGCCTCCAGGTTCCTGCCTTGAGTCCCTGTCCTGGCTTCCCCTGATGGTGGACAGTAACCTATAAGTTAAATAAAGCCTTTCTTCCCCAAGCTGTTTTTAGTTAGGGTGTTTTTTATCACAGCAGCAGAAAACAAAGACTGTCATTTGTTTTGTTGTTATTGTTTTTGAGCGAGTATCTCACCTTGTAACTCTGGCTGTCCTGAAACTCACTTTGTAGACCAGGGCAACCTCAAACCCAGAGTGATCCACCTGTCTCTGCTTCCTAAGTGTTGGGATTAAAAGTGTGCACCACTAAGCCTGGATTTTTCTCTATAAAGAAGATTTTATTTTAAACTATATGTATGTGTGTGTGTGTGTGTCTCTGGGCTATGTGTGCATGAATGCAGGTACCCATGGGGGCCTGAGACATCGGATCTCTCTGGAGTTGGACTGACAGTTTTTTGTTTATTGTTTGTTTTGGTTTTTCAAGATAGGGTTTCTTTGTGGCTTTGGAGGCTGTCCTGGAACTAGCTCTTGTAGACCAGGCTGGTCTCGAACTCACAGAGATCCGTCTGCTTCTGTCTCCCGAGTGCTGGGATTAAAGGCGTTTGCCACCACCGCCCAGCTGGAGTGACAGTTTTTTGTGAGCTGCATGATGTGGGTGCTGGGAACCGAACTTGGGTCCTCTGGAAGAGCGGTTGTCAACCCCTGAGCCATCTCTGCAGCCTGTGCCCTCCTTCTCCCCAGGGTTGTTCTGGGACACTCTTCCGTCAGTGCTTTTTCATGGTCAGGCTTGACTACACTGCAGCATTTGACATGGCTGATGTCCCCCGCTTTCTTTTTATCTGTCATTTAATTTTTTTAAAGATTTATTTATTTATTAATACAACATCCTGCTTCCATGTATGTCTGCATTCCAGAAGAGGGAACCAGATCTCATTACAGATGGTTGTGAGCCACCATGTGGTTGCTGGGAATTGAACTCAGGACCTCTGGAAGAGCAGTCAGCACTGTTAACCTCTGAGCCATCTCTCCAGCCCTGTCATTTACTTTTTTAAAGCTTGGTTTTAATCAGGCCCTTGCCGTGAACTCAGGCTGGCCTTGAACTTGATATCCCCCCTGTCGTGGCCCCACAGACTGGGGTTAAATGCTTGTGCCACCATATCCAGCTTCTCTCTCTTGAAATATTACATTTCCTTGACTTTGGGGGCATCTTGTGTTTTAGTCAGCTTTCCCTTACTATAGCAAGTAGCTGAACTAAGCCAACCTATAAAGAAAAGATTCCCTGGGCATGGTGGTTTACACCTGAAATCCCAGCATGGGGAAGCTGAGGCAGGGTGATCTCCACAGCTAGGCTACATAAGTTCCAGGCCATCCCAGACTACAGAATGGAACCCTGTCTCAAAACAGCAAAATACATTTTAGAGGTTTTGGCCCAGAATCAGTAGGCACTTTGCTCTGGGCCTGTGGGGAGAGTGCCCATCGTGGTGCAAGCCCGAGGTGGATAAAATCTCCCCTTTTGGCTGAGAAGAGGAAGAGAAAAGGGAATTAGCTGGTGTTCCACAAGCCTCTTGGGGGAGCCTAAAGGCCTCCCACTGGGTCCACCTATGTGTTTTTGGCGCCACCAATTAGTGCCACTCTGGAGAGCAAGCGCTAACTACGTGGGGCTGTGGGAGATGATCAGCACTTATCCCATGACCAGCATCCAGCCTAACTCCCCACTGCACAGATTGACCAGAGCAGACTGTACCAGTTACCATGTTGCTTATTGTGTTGGTTTGAGATACCCAAAACAAGCATCACAGGGACCCACCCCTGAGCAGTGAGACTTGAAGGGCCTCTGCTAGAGGCCGCTGGAATGACAGACACTGTTGTATATGGCTGTGGTGCCAGGTCATGGCCAACATCTTACCATGTGATGAGCATTAGTCTGAGGACAAGTCAGTGCTCCAGATGTGAGACTCTTTGGAGACTCAATCTTTGAGATACAGCCAAGAAAAACTATTTTTTTAAGATTTAATTTTTAATTATGGGGGTGGGAGAGCAAGAGAGGTTGTACATGTTAGTTCAGGTGTCCTCAGAAGTCAAATGTGTCAGATCCTCTCTCTGCTGGAATTACAGGCAATTGTGAACTGTACAACATGGAAACTGAACCCAGGTCTTCTACAGGAGCAGCAAGTGCTTTTAACTGCTGAGCCATCTCTCCAGCCCCTCAAAATAAGTAAATCTTAACACCTATAACCTTAGCACTTGCTAAGAAAGGAGAGGCAGCAGGAGGAGTTCGAGGTTAGCCTCAATTACATATAGAGATCAAGGCCAGCCTGGGTTACCTGTGAGCCTGCCCCAAGAACCAGAAAGCAAAATAAAAGCAGGCTATTGAAGGGTGGATCTAGAGTTTGTTCTTGCTCTCTGCTCTGGCCCTCTAACCTGTTTTCTAACTTGTTTCTTCACCCTGGCTTCCTGACAGCAACCAGGGGCTAAGAGCAGAGGCATCCCTCCCTCATCAGCAGAGGAAGGAGGGGATGGCACCAGGACACCTGTAGTGTCCCCAAAACAGACAGACCTGTGTGCCTGTGAGGAGGCTGCAGCCTAGCCAGAGTCGAAGCTACTGAGCATGTGCAGGATCCTGAGCTCTGGCTCCTCCTCCTCCTTCTTCCTCTTCCTCTTTCCTTCTTTTTTTGGATTTTGGAGACAGGGTTTCCCAGTGTGTAATTCTGGCTGTCCTGGAACTCACTCTGTAGACCAAGCTGGCTTTGAACTCTGCCTCCCAAGTGCTAGGGTTACACCTAGCATGATCTGACTTTTTGAAAACTATAATGGATTAACTTTATTAATTATCTTTATTAATTTGTATTATTTGTATTATTAATTTATTCAGTTCAATTTGGTTTTGTATCCAAGGATGAACTACTGATCCTCCTGCCTCCCAAGTGCTAGGGTTACACCTAGCATGATCTGACTTTTTGAAAACTATAATGGATTAACTTTATTAATTATCTTTATTAATTTGTATTATTTGTATTATTAATTTATTCAGTTCAATTTGGTTTTGTATCCAAGGATGAACTACTGATCCTCCTGCCTCCCAAGTGCTGGGATTATGGCCTATGCCATCACACTTGATGTACTCCGTTTTGGGATCTAACCCAGGACCCCTACATATTAGGCAAGAATGCTACCAGCTGAGGTACATCCCCTGCCCTAAGTTTTGTTTTTCTGAGACAAGACCTTGCTGGACTGGAACTCTGACTCAGCAGGTTCTGCCACCAAGCCTTACTGCCAGTTTAGTGTTCAGTCCTTGGAGCCCACATGGTGAGAGGAGAGAACCAACTCCCGAAAATTGTCTTCTGAGTCCCCTGCCCCACAACATTAGTTAATTAAAATTTTGAAATGGTTTAGCCAGAGTTGGTGGCACATACTTGTAATTATATCTACTCAGGAGGCTGGGGCAAGAGGATCAATGTAACATGTTAAGATTCCAACTGAAACTATTTTAACTTAGCTTCACTTATTTATCTTATAAATGACTCCCACTCTGAAGGGGCGCAGTGGGCAATGGGCAACTCTCAGAGAACCTTCCTTCCTTGTTGTGTGTCTCCTCTGTCTGGCAGGTTCCTTGAGGTCATAGCCTGTGGCTTGTTTAGCTGTGCTCTCCCTGCAGAGCCCAGTCCCTGGCCCAGAGCTGAAATTGTAAGTGAATGAATCGTGTAAGATAATGGGACTCTCTGTCATCTCTCTGTGAGGGGCTGTACCCGTATGTCCCTGTCTGGTAGAAGAAGAAACAAGCACAGATCCAAAGTGACTTGCTCAAACTTTTAATGTTAATCAAGTGCTCCTGGAACCCACTGTTCCAGATCTACATGTCTGTCTGTCTGTCTGTCTGTCTGTCTGTCTGTCTGTCTGTCCGTCCGTCCGTCTGTCTGTGTGCATGTGTGTGGGGGCGGTGGTGGGGAGTGGAATCTGACACTGACACATGCTTAGCATGCTCCCTGCCACTGAGCCCCCAGGCCGGCTTTGTAGCATCTTTCAGAACACAGTAGGCTTCGGGGGATGTTCATTGGCCGGCAGGGGAGCCGGTGGCTGATATTTTCATGATTGCTGCTGGCTCCCTTGTTTACAGTCTGTCCCCGCTATCTGGTGACTGTTATCAAGGGTGGGTGAGGGCTGAGGTGTCTTTCTCTGCAAGGACCAAGTTTTTCCCCTTTGGTTGGGTTGCCATGGGTAGGGTTTGTGGGTTTTTGGCTTCCTGTTGCCTTCACAGCCTGGCTTCCTCAGTGCTAGGTGCCGTCCTGACCAAGCTATCTCTGTTTTCCCCAAGGAAGGCAGGCTGTGTCCATGTTTCACCAGTACCAGCCTTAGATTTGAGTCAAAGGAGTCCCCAGTGTGGGTCTTGTGTTTCACAGGATCTGACTCAGCCTCTGCTCCAGTGACCTCTCCGTAAGGGACAGAGATGCTGTAGTCCAGGCTCTTGTCCACCAGTGGTTGTCCTCTCCTCCTAGTCCACAGGATGAGTACCTGGACCTTTCGGGTTCTTATCCACACAGCCCTGGCCTGCTCGGAGAAACTGTGTGGGCCTCCTTTCTTAGTCCACCTTCATTGGGTACCTCCAGGCCAAGGGCAACATGGGTAGAACCTGGAAGAGCAGGTCAAAGATTCCAAACCAGTGTGCTCAAGAGACCATTTGAGAATAAGCTGAGAACAGGAGGGGAGGGGGCAGGCTGTGGGATGGCACAGAACCCCCACAAGCTTGAAATCTGAAACCGAAATCTGGCCTGCCAGATTGGAGTGAAGGTGCTTTTGTCAAGGTAGGCGAATAGTACATATTTTACTTAACACTTTGTCAATTTAATTTCTAACATTTAATATTTATACATACGGTGCGTGGGTCCCTATGTCTGTTTTTGCCCTGGGCTTTGCAACTGTTAGAGGCAGGCCTGGAGCTAAGGATGTATCTCAGTGGTAGTATGCTTGTATAACACATAGGGTACCCTAAGTTTAACCCCTAGTACAGAAGGGGCACGGGGAATAAGGTATTTTCCTATTCATTCTGGGGGCTGGGCTTGTAGCTCAGTTGGTAGAGTGCTTGCCTACCTAGAGCTGGAAACCTGGTGCCCCAAAGCCCTGAGTTTGATCCTCAACACCGTATAAACTGGCTGTGGTGGTGCACACCTGCAATTCTAGCACTTGGGAGGTAGAGGCAAGAGTTTAAAGTCACCCTTGGCCAGCATGGCTATAAAAGACCCTTTCTGAAAAATAAAACAAAATGGGGAGAGACTGGAGAGCTGGCCTGAAGGGTAAGAGTACTAGCTCCGTTCCCAGCACCTAAGCCGGATGACCAATACTGCATAGCTCCAGCTCTAGCTCCAGGGTATTCAACACCCTCTTCTGGACTCCAAGGGCACCTGCACTGTCATGCTCTCCCACTCCTGCCCCTACCCCTGCCCCCACCCCTGTAAATACACATAGAGAAAAATAAAATACAACCTTTAAGAGAAAAATGTAAAATTAAGTAACAAAAGTGCCCCGCCTGCTAAAACAGAAACGGAGCCTGCTCGTTCTCATCTGGCCTTCAGCACTCACACCCACCTCTTTAAAAAGGGAAAAGATACAGCCAGACCCTATGACCAGGTAGACAATCACACCATGTCCAGATGGTGGCAAGTCTGGCACCCTCTTTTCTTTCCCTTCCTCTTCATCCTCTTCTTGAGACAGGTCTCACTCTGTAGAACGGGCTGGCCTCTAACTTACAAGTTCTGTCTGCCTCTGCTTCCTGAGTCGTGGGGCTAGAAATATGCACTACTACACCTGGTTTGTAGTCAGCCTGATTTAAGGGATTGTGGGACAAAAACCAACAGAGTAGGGGAGGAGTGAAGGACTGACAACATCAGGCTTGCTGTACCCGCTACCACTTTCATATTCTTCCTAGTCCCTGAGGAGGCAGAGGGGCAGAGGGGCAGAGGGGCAGAGGGGCAGAGGGGCAGAGAGGCAGAGGCAGAGGCAGAGGCAGAGAGGCAGAGGCAGAGGCAGAGGCAGAGGCAGAGGCAGAGGCAGAGGCAGAGGCAGAGGCAGAGGCAGAGGCAGAGGCAGAGGCAGAGGCAGAGGCAGAGGCAGAGGCAGAGGCGGCAGATCTCTGTAAGTTAGAGGCCAGCCTGGTCTACAGAACTAGTTTCCGGACAGCCAGGGCTACATAAAGAAACCCTGTCTCAAAGAACAAAAAAAAAAAAAAAAAAAAAAGAAAGAAAGAAAAGAAAAGAAAAATAGGAATGCTACACAAAGGCGTAGAGCATATAAAACCAGTTTCACATCTGGTTTGAGGATGCAAAGTTACAGTAAAAGTATAATGATTGAAAGAGACTAGAAACCCTCAATTCATTGTTTCAGTTGAGACAGAGCTTGCTATGCAGCCCAGTCTAACCTTGAACTTTTGATCTTCCTACATTACACCCCTGAGGACTATATATAGGCTTGTGCCAACAGGCCCAGTGAAACCCTCAATTCTCGCTTTTATTTTTATTTTTTTGAGATAGTCTCTTGTAATTCAGGTTGACCTCAAATTTGCTTTGTAGCTGAGACTGACTGTGAACTTTTTTTATAAATAATTCTTTATTTTTATGTTATGTACATTGGCATATTGCCTGCATGTATTTCTAGTTACAGGCAGTTGTGAGCAGCATGTGGGTTCTGGGAATTGAACCCAGGTCTTCTGGAAGAGCAGCCAGTGCTCTTAACCTCTAAGTCATCTCTCCAGCCCCCCATGAATTTATTTTTTTAAATTATTTTGCCAGGCAGTGATGGTGGCACACACCTATAATCCCAGCACTTGGGAGGCAGAGGCAGATGGATCTTTGTGAGTTTGAGGCCAGTTTGGTCTACAGAGTGAGTTCTAGGACAGCCAGAGCTTTTACACAAAGAGACCCTGTCTTGACAAACCAAAATATATTTTCTGTGTGTAGGTATTTGCCTTCATGCATGTCTGGGTATTGCATATATGCCTAGTTCTGGTGAAGAGCCAGGAGACATTGGAAGATCCCTTGGGATTGGAGTTACAGACCATTGTGAGTCACTGTGTGGGTTCTGGGAATTGAACCTGGGTCCTCTGGAAGTGTAACCAGTGTTCAATGGCTGAGACATCTCTTCAGCCTGACCATGAACTTATGATTCCCCTTCCTCTACCTCCTAAACACTGGGATTCCAGACATGCGCCACTGTGCCTGCATTTAAAAACAATATTTATTATCGATTTGTTTTTCTGTGGGCATGAGTGCTTTGCCGGCACATATGTCGGTGCACCATGTGCATGCCTGGTACTAGTAGATGCCAGAAGGGAGTGTCGGATTCCCAGGAACTGGAGTTACCGTTGTAAGCATCAGGCCAGGCCTCCAGGCCCCGGCACCATGTGCTTTTGTGGGGACCTTGCCTCATGCATACAAGGACATAGTGACGATTTCATAGGATCAGGGTTGGCTGATTCCCTTTGTGTAACTGTGGACAAACTGAAATGAGGCCTGGAGCAAAGCCCAGCCTGCTCTTCCCAGGGAGGGCGGTTCTGGGAGGGCCTAGATGACTAAATTCTGCCCATGCCTAGACCAGTGGAGAAGACAGGAGCCACACATTTCCAGGATGGCCCTGGCCTGACTGGACTGTTGTTGGAAAGGCGAGAGCCAGTCCTGCAGGCTCCACACTTGGAATCCTGAAACTAGATTTGTCAGCATTGTGATCTTGGGTAAGTAACCTCAGGAGAGACCTCAGCCTTGCTTCCTTTACCTGTAAAATGGGGAGAATATTAGCTCATGAGGTGGCTTTGAGGGGTTGAGATGAGGTCATCCAGAGCGTGATGGACAGGTTCTGAATGCCCACGCTGCTTCTCATGCTGCAGTCTGAACCATGTCTGGAGGCTTTTCCCCACTGCAAGGCCCAGGAGGCTGCAACTCACTCACCTGCAGTTCTCTTAGCTGTTTACACCAGGCTGCTTCACCCTGTCAGCTAAGAGGAAGCTGGGGCCTGTTTGAACTGCAGCTTCCTTCGGCATGTTGACTGCTGTGCAGACTCCATCACCCAGCCCCCACCCAGCTGCTTCCGGAACACTGAACTCTAACAGATTTATCTCAAATAGTTGTTATTGATTTATACTCCTGTTCCCGTAGGATATCTCCAGAGGAGGAAATAGAATCAGGCCTTGCTGGTGACAGCTGCTGTGGGACTGAGTCCTGCAGGTTGTTGGTTCCCAGTCAGAGAGGGAGCCCCAAGACTACAGAAAATTCCCGGAAAGTGTTAAGAGAAACAAAGCTGAAGGCTGGAGGGTTAGGGTGCCCTGTCCTTCATAATCTCTGGAGGGAAAAGGAGGAGACCTGGGAGTCTCTACCTACAGAGTTGAATGCCAACCCAGGAAACAAGCCTGTTTGATAAAACCACGGAGAGAGGGGGAAGGGGTCTGATACATCTCAACTGGAGAAGGTCATCAGAAGCAGCAAGTTTGAGAAACTGTCACAGCCAGGAGACCACCAAGGAGACATGATGACTAAATTAACTGGTGTCTTGGAAGGGATCCTGGGAGAGAAAATGGAATTGGGTTCCATCAAAGGAAATCTGGATGACATGTGAGTTCTAGTTAGCAAACATGTATCAGAGTTTACATCATTCATTATCACAAATGTGGACTGGGCACCAAGGCCCAAGTCTTCAGTCTCAGTACTCAGGAGGCGAAGGCAGGAAGATCAGGAGTTCAAAGTCATCCTCAACTATGTAGTGAGTTCAAAGACAATCTGTAGTATATGAGACACTGTTTAAAACAAAACTTGTAACAAATGTACCATCCTAACAACACAGAATTCCAAATAAAGATCTGTCTCTGTGTGTGTGTGTCTCTCTCTCTCTGTCTCTCTCTCTCTGTCTGTCTGTCTGTCTCTCTCTCTGTGTGTGTGTGTGTGTGTGTGTGTAGGCAGTAGATACAGATATTCTATGCTGTCTGCTCCTTTTTTTTAATACATATATATCTAAAACTTCTGAAAGTAAAGGCAAGCCTGGTAGAAAAGCTTGGGATTCCAGCCGTACCAGGGCTCTTGGGATTGCAAGGAAGGCAGGTGAGGGTGGAGGGTCGCTCCCCACACACCAGCTCTACAGGGAGCTGGGCTACTTGCCCTGTGCCCTGGGCTGCCTGCATCCCTGCTGCTCCAAGGCAGCCTGCAGGGGTTTCTGAGGCCAGTGGTGCTAGTGGCTGGGGCTGCTAGTCAGTGTGGCCCCTCATCATTAAAGATCTAGAGACCCAGGGCTGGAGAGATGGCTCAGCGGTTAAGAACACTGACTGTTCTTCCAGAGGTCCTGAGTTCAATTCCCAGCAACCACGTAGTGGCTCACAACCACCTTGAATGAGACTGCATACACAATAAATAAATAAATAAATAAAGGGTCTTAAAAAAATCTAGAGACCCCTGCACTTTTGGGCTGTACTGTTTCTGCCAAGTAGCCTACCCTGAATGTTCCCACCTCCAGTCTTCTGGACAGGGAAGTCTGAGCCCTGGTCCTTAGGGGATTACAGGATTTCGTTCCTCTGACGTCACTCCTTCAGTCTGGCTTGTTTCTGCCCAGTAGTAACTGAAGTTCTTACTGTAGGAAGGTGCCAGGGGACACCTGTCTTGCAGTCTGCAGCATCCTGGTTCTGTGCAAATAGGAGTGCAGACTCTCCTGCCACATTCTAAAGATTGATTTATGTTGTTATGTGTAATGTGTATTTTACACGTATGTGTATATGTAAGTGTCCCATGTACATGCCTGGTGCCTGCAGAGGATAGAAAGGGGCTTCTGCTGTTCCAGAATTAGAGTTACATGGGAAGTTGTGAGCTTCCATGTGGGCGCTGGGAACTGAACCCTGGTCTTTGAAATAGCAGCAAGTGCTCTTAACTGCTGAACCATCTCTCCTGTCCCTCCATAACAACTTTCATATTTTCCCCTGAAGGCTTATTGTCCTTGTTGCTGTTGTGATTTCTATCCTCTGTATTTGTTTGTTTGTTTGTTTTTATAAACAGGGCCTCATTTAGCTCAACCACAACCTGACCTCACAATTTAGCGGAGGATGGTCTTGAACTCCTGATCCTTGTGCTGGGACTCCAGATGTGCGCCACCATGCCTGACTCTGACTCTTGCTCTTCCTCTTCCTTTCATCTATCTCCTGAGCCAGAGCCCTTGAAACTAGAGAGGAAGGAGGTCCCTGGACCTGGCAGAGCAACTGCTTCATAGAAGATGTCCCAGGAATGTTGTAGAAGGTAAATCACCAGTCACCGTCACCTGTCTTTCGGCAATGTGAAAAATGGATGCTGATTTCCTTCTACTGTCCCACTGTGTGTGTGTGTGTGTGTGTGTGTGTGTGTGTGTGTGTGTGGCACAGGCAGCATATAGAAGGAGGCTTACTGTTTATTGGACCAGAAGGGTGTCAAGTGCCTTGAGGCAAGGAGAAGAGAGTTCAAGGCACAATCTCTGAATTCTAAGTGTGCCTGTGCTCACAGGAGCGTGTCTGTAACATGACACCTGGGTATCCGTGCACAGATTGAGTATTGCATAAATCAAGGACACTTGGAAATACATGAAGCTCTATAATGAGGTTGAGTTACACATGCATATTCATAGGCTTCCCTTAGCAAGAGAGCTCACCTGTGGGATATGATATGTATTTATTCTTGTCTTGTGGAATCAATAGGAAAGAAGCAACACCACACACACACACACACACACACACACACACACACACACACACACACACCACACACTGCTGGTTCTCTTCTTTGAGACAAAATTTCAAGTAGGCCAGGCTGGCCTCTAGCTCTCTATGTAGCTGAGGATGACCCTGAACTCTTGGCTTTGCTGTCTACTCCCTGAGTGCTGAGATTGCAGGCATTTGCCATCCTGCCTGGTTTTATTCAGGGATGAGTGCAGGATCTTCTGCACAACGGCAAGCATTCTATCAGTTGAGCTGTGTCCTCAGCCCTGGTTTTTTATTTTATTTTATTTTATTTTATTTTATTTTTTTGCTGGCACCTCAAAACTTGAGTGTCTAGGCTACAGGCCATTGGCTATCATGGCCTCTCACATTGCCACCCCCAATAGCTTTGCTTTCTGCTCTGTCTGCCCATTTTCTATAACTTGCCAACATTCTCCTGCTGGCCTCCTCTGTGTTATTCCTGATATCTCCTGCCCTGCCCCACAGGTGTCCATTTGCAGACTCCTGTTCATCCTTCACATCTGCCCCAGGGATGCCTAGGGGAAGCTCCTCCTGTTCTGCCTCACTAAAGCACTTGTGTCTTTCTGTCTCTGTCCCCCAGCACTGGGAATGACAGGAATTCACTGTCTTTGCCTGCTTTTATGTGTGCTATGGGATTGAACGCAGCTTCTCAAGATTATGTGGCAAGCATTTTCCTCACCACCACCACCGCTTTAAAAAAAAATCAAATTATGTGTAGATGTGTGTGTCTGTGTGTGATCCTATGCATGTGAGTGCTGGTGCTGTCAGGGGCCAGAGCCCCTCGGAGCAGGCATGACAGGGAGATATAAGCTACCTGATATGAGTGTCTGGAACCAGACTTGGTTCCTCTGCAAGAGCAGTGTGTGCTCCTAACCACTGAGCCATCTCCAAAATTCCCTCCACCACTAAGTTTTTGAGAAGGGCTTTACTTTATTCTGTAGCTCAGAATGGCCTTGAGCCCATGGCAGTTCCTCCCCATTCTGCGGTTACAGGCATGAGCCACCCTCCTGGCTCCTCCCAGCTCTTGGTGGCACTAGGTAGCCTTTTGCGTGTCTTCATCCCTCAAGAGTTTGTCCCCCCTTCACATGGCCCTCACATATGACCCTTCTCATGGGGTGGAGGGCTATTAGATGCTGAGGATATCACACTGTGGAATCCTTAATTGAAGGTCTGCTAAAAAACTTGTTTTTTGAGACAGGGTTTCTCTATGTATCCCTGGCTGTCCTGGGACTCTCTATGTAGACCAGGCTGGCCTCAAACTCAGAAATCCACCTGCCTCTGCCTCCCAAGTGCTGGGATTAAAGGTGAGTGTTGCCACACTTGAACCTTTTTCTTTCTCTCTCTCTCTTTTTTTTTTTTTTTTTTTGGTTTTTCGAGACAGGGTTTCTCTGTATTGTTTTGGAGGCTATCGGTCCAGCCCAGCCTCGAACTCACAGAGATCCACCTGCCTCTACCTCCCGAGTGCTGGGATTAAAGGCATGCGCCACCATCGCCCGGCCTTCTTTCTCTTTTTTAAAAATTATTATTATTATATTTACAAAACAGGTCAGTCACAGGTTCTGGGTTTGATGTGGACATATTTTTTTCCAGACCCTCACTTAATCCCGCAGATTTCTGAATCTGAATCCCACTGTCTTCCCGTTCCACTTGTTTCTCTTGCAGCAGAGGGGAAGGGGGCTTTCCCCCTTCATCCTTTTGTCCCCTCCAGACTTCAGCTTTTGGGGGGGCTTTCAAGGAGCCCCTGTGAGCTGAGACAGCTGAGGGATATTTGCCTATAGAGGTCACCCCTCAGCTCTACAGGCTGGAGTTCCCTGAGGCCCAGGCACCTTTTTGACCTAGGATCTTCTGCAGATCATTCTTGGCCTTTAGGTTTCTCTCCTGGAGATGTAGGCCTGCCCTCCCCTGCCCTGCTCTGCTCTCCCCTGCCCTGCTCTGCCCTCCCCTGCTCTGCTCTGCCCTCCCCTGCTCTGCTCTGCCCTCCCCTGCCCTGCTCTGCCCTCCCCTGCCCTGCTTTGTCCTACACTTCGAGCTTCCCAGCTGCTCACCCTCCCTTTCCTATGCTGCTAGACTGGAAACCTGGGTACTTGGTTCTCACTGGAAAGAGGGGTGTTGATGTGGGAGGGAGGGAGGAAGGTGACCCCCAGAGGACATTTAGCAGTGTCTAGGGACACTTTTTATTGTCACAACGGAATGACACAAGTCGGTACTACTCTTTAGTAAGTAAAGGCTAGGGAGGCTGCTAACCAGCCCATTAGAACAGGATAACCTCTATAATAAAGGAGTCCCTTGATGAAGATGACAACATTGTGGTGGCTGAGCGACTCTGCTCTACCTCCATGCCTCTCCTAAACTTCAGGATGAAAACCCAGTTCTCAAGAAACTTCTCCCCAAACTCTGCCTCTCCAGGGGCAGCAGTTCTGGGTTCTGGTGACATTCTGCCAGGGAGCATCCTGGACCCCCTGGAAGGGCCTTCTGTGTGGTGTGATGGTGAAGGGGGAGGCAGAGGGGGCTAAAGAGGGGGAGCATGCTTTGCCGTCACCCTCTCCCAGGAAACTCCACAGCTCTCAGTGGCCCTGGGGGTTAAGGTCCAAGGACCAGCTTGGGCTCCTAGGGAGTCTTGGCAAGGGTCCTCATCTACCCATCTCACTGGGAAGTGCCATCCGGAGTTATGAGATGAAGGGAAGCGTACCAGCCAGCCAACACCAGAGACCCCTTACTTGTCTAATTCTCCTCTCTGTGTGGAAACTCCGCTGAGGCAGAAGCTCTTCCATTTTGTTCACCTGTGTCCCGGGTACCTCAACATAATTACTCTGCTGCAAAACAATGGCAGTCTGTTGACAGTGAATGAAGGGTCTGCCTTCTTTAGAGAACAGGTGGATCTGCAGCTGGCAAGGATGCGGGCTGGGGATGTGACTCGGTTGGTAAGGTGCTTGCTTGTCACACACAAGACTCTTCACTTGGTCCCAGGCTCTGCATAAGCCAGGTGTGGGGTGCAGGCCTGAGACTTCAGCAGTCAGAAGTAAATGTAAGAGGATCAAGAGTTCAAACTCACCCTCTGCTACATACAGAGTTTGAGGCCAGGCCAGGATACAGAGTCTTAAAACCGTACCTGTGATTTTTTTTTGACAAGTTCCTTGCTATATTTCTCATTTTTTCTAGGATGACATAGATGGCCTTGAACTTGGGAGTCTGTCTGCCTTGATCTGCTATGTAGCTGGGACTTCAGACGGACACCACACCCTGGTTTTTGTTTCTTCTCTCAAGCTGAGGATCAAAGGCAGGTGCACTCTGCCCCCATGTGACACCCTGACTCCATCTGTAATCCTTTCTAAGAAAGAAAAGAGTTCACTTGGATCAAAGAGCAGAAATTTTGTCAAGTGGGTGTGGAGGAGTCTCTTCCCTATAAAAGTGGGAGAAGAGTTGGCAAGAAGAAAAGGACCTTGGAGCGAGAGCCTGTGCACTTGGTGACTGGCCTATGGTGGACGCATTCACATGTGTGGGCATTCTCACAGACATACAGACAGACATGTGGAAGTGTGCCCTCCCCAATCAGTGGGCATGTGGGAGCCACCAATGAGAATGAGGCCATCTCACACTGGGGCAGGACAGGAGGCCTAGGCTGTCTCTCCTTTCATATGCAAGATGCGCCCAGGTAACAG
The DNA here is from genome assembly GCF_017639785.1 of Mesocricetus auratus. Taxonomy (NCBI): domain Eukaryota; kingdom Metazoa; phylum Chordata; class Mammalia; order Rodentia; family Cricetidae; genus Mesocricetus; species Mesocricetus auratus. The sequence goes on along the minus strand of NW_024429191.1, from coordinate 54,465,616 downwards.
ACACACAAGGGTAGGTGTTGTGTCGCTGCTGGGAGTCCTGTGTGGGACACTTAGGAAATAAAGCTTAATGAAACTGGCGTGAGTCCTCAATCCAACCCAAGTACAAGGCTGAAGTGCCTGCCACGAGCGCCCACCAGAAGCTTTGCTAGAGCAGGCTGAAGCTCTAGCTAAAGCAAGGCACCATACAATGCAACTGGGGTATTGACCAGTTTCTCCTGGCCCGTCTTCCAAAGAGAGGCTGGGTCATCTCGGTATGCTGTGCATGCAAGTACTGTAAGAAACTGCTGGAAGCCAGCTTGGGTGGAGAGGTAGTGTAAGGATTCAGGCATTATGTTGGTCTGCTCCTGTCACCTGGCAGAATGCATTCAGGCAGTGCCCTGGTCAGCCCAGGGTTCCATGACTACTAGTCTGCATGCAAGCACAAAGGACCCCTTTAAAAAGAAAGACCCCCCCACACACACACACCTACTTATGCTGTCTTTCGGGCTGTTCCGCTGGGGCAGACAGGACTTTTCCTGTCTCCCTCTTCTCTTCTGTCCTCTCTCTCTATCTCTTTACCTCTTTTCTCTTTCCTTCCCTTTCTAATAAAACTTCTCACTTAAGCTCTGTCTGCCTGGCATGTTCCCCACCACGGTTACCCACGCCTGCCATGGAATCCTACAAGGTTCCCCTCACACTTTTATCATAACAGGTAGCTCCGCATCCTTGAGATCTGGGGTTAGGGGATGACCGGTTGGAAGATGATGACGGTAGGAACTCCCACTATTGACCCTTGCAGTGAGGCAGCCTTGGGTTAGGGGCTTCCCATGAGTTTAATCTCACTCCTCTCTCCCGAAGCTGAGACTTCACTGCCCAGTACACAGTGGCAATTTACGGTACGTCAAATTAAATGAAGTCATGCCAGTTGCTACTGGCTAGGGCAGCTATACAAATTTCTGCACTACGGAAAGCTTCCTGGCAGGTCTCACTTACAGATTCACACAAGATCACATTTCCCACGGGGAAGAGCTAGAACCCAGATGAAAGTCCATATGACCTGGGGACTAATCGGGGCTGCTGAGTTAAAATATGGCAACCAGGAGTGCCAGGCTTTTCACTGGGCTACTGATTTCCAAGGCCATCTCAGGATTTTTTTCCATAAACATTTAGTCTTGTGGACTGGAAAGACGGCTCAACTCCACTTGGATGCACAGGCACCATTCAGTCTCACAGCGGCTGGAACTGAATACAGCTTGGTTCGTTTTGAACTGGTGGAGCCAAGACAAAGCAGACAGGAGCTTAGGCTCTGTGTGGCTGCTCCCTTTGCAGACTGTAGCACGTTGCCTCCATTCGTGCCTCCCCCAGTAATTCACTCACCAAACACACTGGCTCCAGCTAGTGTTAGGCACCGCTGCAGTTTCCAGAAACCCTACCTATCTTTTGCGTCTTGGGGTTGCTAGAAGGGGTTTGAAGCTCCCTAAAGAAGAGACGGAGCTGTACGTTATCTGTAACAAAAAGGAGCCCTCGAGATCCGTTCGGTGCCAAGAAGAGCCATCCATCTAAAAGGGATGGTATCTATCAGATGGCCTCAGGCCAGGGCTCTTCAGCTGGCAGGAACAGGTCCCAGGTCAGAGGGGGCGGACCAGGGCGGGGCGCGCGCCGGGTACCTGATGTGGCCGCCAGAGGGCAGCCAGGGAGCGTGCCCGGTCGGGGCGAACCCCCCAGGTAAGTGTTGTTAAAGTGGGGCCGCCCCCCTTTTGGAGCCCAGTCTCTCGGGGTCCGGCTGTGTGTGTTTGGCTCCAAGATGGGGGCCAGAGCGCGTGCAGCGGATGGCCCCGTGGCTGGAGCTCAGATCCTGGAGATGTTGGAACCCGGGGTGGGAACGGTCCCTGGTCACCGTTTGGGCGCGGACAGGGCCTGGCGCCGACCTTGCTCCCGGGCTTGCTCTCTCTCCCTTGTCCGAGACTCCGGGCTGCACGCGAGCTGTCCCGGGACAGCTTCGCGATCCGCTCCACCACCGCGCTCTCACTCCGGGGATTTGGTTCACAGCCCGGGAGGTGGGTCGTGCCTCGTGCGGCCCAGAGTTTGTCCCCGGCGCGGGGCGGGGGCGGTCGTGGGGGAAGGGCGCGCGGGCGGCTCGCGGACGGCAGGCGGCGCTGGGGTGAGCGCGCCCGCGAGCGAGTCAACAAGTGCGGAGCCCAGCGAGCGCGCACGTGCGGCGGGAGGGGCCTGCGGGCCCTGCTGTGCCTCAGTTCCTCGCCGGGTCAGGAGCCGGGAACCAGTGCTTTCAGGGATAGGCTTGTGTGTGTGTGTGTGGGGGGGGGGGTGTCCTTGGTCCTGGACGTTTGGCTCCAGTCCTCTGGCCTGCGTTCAGGAGTGGGAATCCGAAAGCACGTGGAGCCCTTCGGTGTGCAAGTCCGGGGTGGAGGCTCTCCTCCGTGGCGAGCGGCTTCTGCCCCTGAAAGCCCCCTCCCCGCTGACAGGCGTGGGGGAGTGTTTCAATCCACGCGGGGCGCCGCCGCGCGCACACACAGTGGTGACACCCCTACGAGCTCCCCGGGGGTCTCAGTCCGTCTACGCACTCCGAGGTGGTTGCCTCCCGCCTGGCAGCTCGAGGGCAGAGCGACCCCATTTTCCACCCGTGTGTCCTGATACACCTTAGCGCTCGCCCAGGGGGGCGGTAGGATGCTGACGGTGGAAACCTGATCTCAGGGAGATCTGAGCCAGTGGAATCCAGGTGAAAGGTCGCTGTCAGCCGGTTTGTGCGGCGGGGAAGCTTTGATCCTCAGGGCGGCAGAGGGCAGAAGAGGTAAAGGGGCGTCCCTGGGACCCCAGGGAGAGGCGAGAGCCTCTTGGAGAAGCCAACCCTGTAGTTCAGGGTCCGTCCCGCCCCCACCCGGAGAGATGGCGCCCCCCCCATCGCTGTCTTTGTCAGCCTCTTGGCTCCCATCTGAAAAAAGCAGAACCGTGAGGTGAGCTTTGCTCCACTGTCACATTGTCTCCACAAGTGCTCTCTGCACCTGCCGCTCTGTCCTCTCCTCCCTAATCCCGCAGCCTGACTGCTGTCTTGCTACTTAGCTGAAGCTGCTGGCTTTCCTGCCAGCCTCCCTGTCCATCCCGGGTTATCTACTTTGTCCCCACTGGCAGCCTTTATTTCCGTTTTGTTCTTTTTCCTTGCTTCTGGTTTCCAGGCCCAGTTCATGGGTTCTCATGCAATGGTCTTGGGGAGGGTTCTGGGTCACACTGTCTAGTGTCTAGTCCTGTCCAGGCTTGCTTTGGGATGCCCCACAGTCGCTCAAAGAGAGTCTGAGTCTGGATGGGTGTCTCAGACAGCAACCCTTCTCGTTCTGTGAGGCCGCACTTGGCCTCGTACTGACCTGGAACAGCATAGGCCTGAATACAGGGTTCTGCTGCCAGCCCCAGGCAGCAAGCCATCTGTCATGTCACCTCTAGGATGTCACTGGCTCCTAAGAAACCCTCAGGATTCCCTCAGGGTTCCACTCTGCTGGGATTTGCAGGCTGTCAGTCTGGTGCTGACTTCCAATCCTGAACCGGCTAACTTCCCCACACCGGCTCCCTTGTCCTTCTCTGCACTACCTGGCTCCGGTGCTATTGTCTGAGAAAGCTTGATCCCCTGCCTTCTCCAAATCCCATTGGTCCAGGACCCCTTTCCTGGTTCTATGTCCTTATCCACTGCTGTCTTGCGGTTCCCTGATGGCAGTGTCTTCCTTTTTTCTCTGGATTCTTAGCACTGTACACCCTGTAGGTGTTTGGTAAACTACCCCCAGATTTCTGAGACCCCTCTGTCTCGGCGTCGCCTGCCTGGAGCCCTATTCAAACTAAATCTCCCTCCAAGAGCTATGGATTCTTCCAGATTTCAGGCCTTCTGCTCCTCTGTGCTCATGGGTGGCTTGGTCACAGGGTGCTCCGTGCAGTTTAATCCTGACTGTTGACTATTAACCACAGCAGCGCTTACCAAGTGGGCGTTCTGTGTCCTGTGTTGGGCAGTGTACCAGGGGTCCAGGCCTTCGCTGATTTTGTGTTCTTGAAGCACCCAGAGAGGTAGATATCAAGATTATTGTCTTCATCACGATACCAACTCAGAGAGGACCTGGGACCTGTCAGAATCACACAGCTTGTGGTTGGGCAGAGCTGTGGTGGAGCTCAGTCCGCCAGATTCAAAGCTGTCTTAAGACACAAGGGTTTGATGTTTGTCCCGCAGGTGTGTGCTCCGCATCTCCGGTGTCCCCTCAGAGTCTCAGCCCAGTGTGCAGGGGGGCATACTGGTGACTTGGGACTCTCCTGGACTCTAGGAAAGGACTTATTAACAGGGTAACAGGATCCCTGACTCCGGAGGCTGTGACATCAGCCAGGATCCCGGGGAGCATGCTGCTTTCCGGGCTGGCTTTAGAGTGACAGCTGTGGGGTGGGGGTGATGGGCTCCCTCAGGTCTGCCCTTCCAGAGTTCCTTAAGTGCCCATCCCCTAACGGCACTTCCAGATGCCCTTTTTGAGCCTTCAAGTAAGTTTCTTTAGAAGGCGCCCTTCCCTTCTCTTGCTGGCCACTGTCATATGAAAATGAGCTCCTGCTGTGAAATCCTGTTACCATAGCAACCAGTAGTGCAAGGCCCAAGTCTCCTGCTCCTAGGTCTCTGCACTGTGTGCTTGAAGGGGCTTTTTCTGTGTTTTCTGCCTGGAGAAATTAAATACTCCCCTTGGCTTTCCTATTGTGTAGATATTAAATTATTCTTGTTTCTTTAAACAGTGGCTTCTGGGCACCATTGGTGTCCCAGCAGGTTGTCACCAGGCAGCTGGCACACCATTAGTGATGATCCCAGGGTGATGACCCTGGTTTAGGTCACATTTTGAGTGATACCCACTGCTCGTGGGTAAAAACTATGCTGCTTCTCATCTCGCATGCTTCTCAGGAAAGAGGTGAGCAAATGCTCTGTAGTGGACAAGCCAGATTTCTTCAGCTGCTGTTGGAGGCCTGGTCCACAGACACCACCCAGAACAGGGCACCTCAGAGGTGTGAAGGGAAACAAAAATGCTTTTTTTGGGGGTTTGGAGACAGGGTTCTCTGTGGCTTTGGAGGCTGTCCTGGAACTAGCTCTGGTCTCTAACTCACAGAGATCCGCCTGCCTCTGCCTCCCGAGTGTTGGGATTAAAGGCGTGCACCACCACTACCCGGAAATAAGAATGCTTTTGGCAGTGATCACAAGCTATTAATATAAATCAAGTGTGGGTTGGAGAGATGGCTCAGTGGTTAATAGCACTGGCTGCTCTCCCAGAGGAGCAGGGTTCAATTCCCAGCACCCACAAGGCAGCTCACAACTGTCTGTAACTCCAGATCTAGGGGAATCCAACACCCTCACATAGACACACATGCAGACAAAATGCAAATCCACATAACAATAAATCTTTAAAAAATACTTAAACAAGTCAAAGAGAGGCAGAGAGAGAAACTATGGGCCAATTGCTTCCAGATACAATTTCCTTATTTAACTCTCTACCCAGGGAAGTTAAAAGTATTAATAGTATCCCCATTTTACAGGTAAGAAACTGATGCCCCAGAGGAGTTAAGTGTTTGTTGAATGACACACAGCAAGAACATGGTGGAAGGTGGTGGCTAAGGCCCCGTGTGGTGCTGATGGACAATGGAAAGGCTGTAAGAATGAAAGGGTGAATTGGAGAGGAACCGACTGGTTTTTCTAGGATTCAAAGCATAGAGCAGTAGTGTTCAACATTGTATAAGTGTCTTATAGTGGACAGGAAGCTACAACGAAAAGGAATGTTCCATTCAGACTGGCGCTGTTAAATAGCCAATTAAACTGGAAAGGACTGGGAGTCCCCAGCAGAGACTGGACATGGAAATCGGGGTAAATGTAAACACTAGCACTCCATTGTGAGTGAGAATGGGCAGTCTACAGCCACATTCTGCACCATGGATGAGTCACACAGGCAGGAGGATAGCAGAAGGCCTGCTATGTTCCCCGGCTGGACCCCAGCTCTGGTTCAAGTGCTCCTCCTGCCTCGGTCTCACCTGGCTTCTTCTTTTTTTTTTAATCTGATTGGTTACATGTTGTGTTCTTGCTGTCGGAATTCATCAGTCCCCACCCCCACCCCCATCCCCACCCCTGTGGTACCGAGGACAGAACTTGGAGCATCGTGCATGTAAACAAAGACTCTACAACTGAACTATCCCCTAAACCCAGAATTCACTCATCAGTTTGGGTGTGTCCTTCCCTGTATATATTATATTTCAATAAAATGTAATAACACAGGGGGCTGGAGAGATGGCTCAGAGGCTAAGAGCACTGGCTGCTCTTCCAGAGGTCCTGAGTTCAATTCCCAGCAACCACATGGTGGCTCACAACCATCTATAATTCAGTCTGGTGCCCTCTTCTGGCATGTAGGCAGAACACTGTATATATAATAAATAAATAAATAAATAAATAAATAAATAAATAAATAAATCTTTAAAAAAATGTACTAACACAGAAAACAGGCTGCAGTGAGCCTAACCCTAGGGCGTGGACTCAACACTGCATTCCCTTATAGAAGGGTCACACCTGTCACCACACTGACTTTACCTGGATGGGATCTTGGCTTTTTTTGTGACAGGTAGGAGGTGACATGAGAATGGACTTCCATGTTCTAGAAAGAGTTGGCTTGGGCATGGGAGAGAGCCAGGGTGAGCGCTGCTTGTGGCCCTTGTACAGCACTGTCTCTGAAGGAGCACTCACATAGCTAGCAAGCACTTGACTTGGGCACTGTCCTAGGATGGGCTGGGGTGAGCAAGTGAGGGGACATATATCTCCACTGGCTAGTTGCCAGGTGTTGGGTCTCACTGGGTGCTGCAGCAGCCCCCGCACAGACCTCAGTCCTCAGCATCGAGCTGCCAACAAAGGAGCATTGCAAGGTCCGTGCAGGCGTGCAAAGCCCCAGCATGTGCTTCGAGAGCTGCTCAGTTCACTGCATTTCCGTGCTGCTAAAAATACCAGAGTGCCTTATGTAAGGCTGCAGGTACCGTGTGCACACCTTATGTAAAAGCACTCCTCAGACCCTGGACGGTCAGTCACTCGTCCCCGTGACCATTGTGGCACAGTTATGAAGCTGGTGGTGGGTTTGCCTGTCAAGGCAGAGAGCTGTCATCGATGCCCTGCGCCGTCAGCAGTGTTTGTACCTCATTCACATGTTGGTGTGTTTTTTGTCTTTGGGTGTGGTCCATGTGAGTAGTCAGCTGATGCTAGGCTCAGTGAGAGTTACCCTTCTGCTGGTCCCAAATCACTGACAATGGATCCTCTGCTTCACCAAGATGCAGCATCTTAGAGTCCTGTGTCCTCCCTTCCATCATGACTAGGTGACAGTTTGATTTGCCGTAAATGCTCGTGGTGATGGGAACAGCCCATCTTATTGGTTGCCATGATTTAATAGGTAGGAGAAACAATTAAAGCTAAGGCATATATAGCTGGGCTGAAACCAGGGAAAAATTTCCTAGGGGCCTGTCCTATAGATTCCTGGGTCCTGAGGCTTGGAGAGGGGGATCACTGTGGATGCAGTGTGTGTGTGTGTGTGTGTGTGTGTGTGCGTGCGTGCGTGCACGCGCGCGCACACGCGCAGCATGTGTGTGGAGGTCAGAGGACAGCTTATGGGAGTTGCTTCTCGCCTGACATTTGTGTCCTGGTATCGAGATCTTTTAGATTGTCAGGCTTGGTGGTAAGTCTCTTTACCACTAAGCCATCTTGATAACCCTAGTTGGATTTTTGAAGCATCATTTTGCTTATTTAGATTAGATTGGTCACTAACTCACAATCCAGCAGCCTAAGTCTCCTAAGCGTTTTGATTACAGCTGTATGCCTCCATGGCATACCTATGCCCTAGGTTCAATCCCTAAAACCATAAGGGGGAAGGAACACTAGTATCCGTGTTTATGTGGCAGGCTCTGGATAGCCTTTCTGCATGTTGTAAGTGGTGGAAAGCCATATAGTTTACTGGAAGTGTGGCGGTAGAATAACCATATGAGCTTGAAGGTTTTTTGTTTTTGTTTTTTGTTTTTTCAAGACAGGGTTTCTCTGTATTGTTTTAGAGACTGCCCTGGAAGTCGATCTATAGACAAGGCTGGCCTTGAACTCACACAGATCCACTTGCCTCTGCCTCCAGAGTGTTGGGATTAAAGGCATGTGCCACCACCGCCCAGCCAGCCCTATACTTTTAAAACATAATTTTATTGAAGGAGAGAAAGAGAGAGAGAGAGAGAGAGAGAGAGAGAGATAGGAAGAAAGAGGAGATTAGAAATCAAACTCAGCACTTGGGCATGCCAGGCAGGCTCTCTCTACTAAGTCAGTCTTTGAGGTGTATGCATTACAAAGTTCATCTATTTAAGAGCATGTCTTAACTGGGGTTTCTATTGCTCTGAAGAGACACCATGACCACTGCAACTTTTTTTAAATTTCACAGCAACTCTTATAAAGGAAAACATTTAATTGGGGTGACTTACAGTTCAGAGGCATAGTCCATTATTGTCATGGTGGAGAACTTGGTGACACACAGGCAGACATGGTGCTGGAGAGGCAGCTGAGATTTCTACATCTGGATTGATAGGCAGCAGGAAGAGAGAGTGAGCCACTGAGCCTTCTGAAACCTTAAAGCCCACCCCCAATGACACACTTCCTGAAACAAGGCCGCACCTCCTAATAGCACCACTTCCTATGAATCTATGGGGATTATTTATATTCAAACTACCACATTCCACTCCCTGGTCCCTATAGGCTTACAGCCATATCATAATGCAAATGCTAAATGTTAAAAGTCCCTATATTCTGCAATAGTCTCCAACTTGTTTAACAAGTCCAAAGTCTCTTCTAAGACTCATGCAATCTCTTAACTGTAATCCCTGTAAAATAAAAATGAAAAAGCAGATCACATATTTCCAACATACAACAGCACAGGGAATACATACATTATTTTTCCAAAAGGGAGGAAAGGGAGCATAGTGAGGGAATATTGGACCAAAGCAAGACCGAAAACCGGCTGGGCAAACTCCAAACCCTGCATCTCCATGTCTGGTGTCACATGCTCTTCACACCTCCAGCTCCTTCTCTCTCGGGACAGTCCCACTGCCTGCTAGCAGCTCTTCTTAGGTGTCCCACGGGAAGAGCAGCCCGTGTTCTTAACCTCTGAGCCATCTCTCCAGCCCGCTTTCCCAGTTTTAACATCTCTTCCTTTTCTTTTGGGTTTGAACAGTCTTCCCTGTTCCGAGGTCAGGTAAGTTTTCTCTGCTATTTTTTTCCTGGTTCTTTCTGTTCCGTATTCTGCCCCCGCCCCAGTCCTGTTCAAATTGATTTTGGTTTAGGATGGAAGGGAAGGTTCTCCTTCGATTTTATATCTGAATCCTCATTAGCTGGGCCTCCGCCATCTATGTTTCTCACGCATTCTTCCAAACTCCCAGCTGATTGGCCCATTAATTGTTGCTTACAGTATCGGAGGATTTTCGTAGCCACAGATTCCACTCTTTATGTCACTTCTACAAAACCAGTTTCAAAGGCTTAAGATCCACACTCACCACAGCAGTGGTCTGACTTCTGGTACCAGTTTTCTGAATTGATAGCTTTTCAGGTTGCTTCAACAAAATGCCCAACGAAAGCAGCTTGAGGAAGGAAGGACTTAGTTGGCTCACAGTTTGAGTTGACAGTAGTCCACATTGGTGGGGAGGGAGCGGCTGCAGGTAGGAAACAGGAAGTGGTAAATGCCGGTGCTCAGCCAGCTTTCTCTTTATGCAATCCAGGACCCAAGCCTAGGGAATGGTGCTGCCCACATTTGAGAAGGATCTTTCCACCTCAGTTAACCCAGTCGAGGTAATCTTCCACAGATGCTCCCAGAGGCTTGTTTTCGTCATGATTTTAGAGCTTGTCAAGTTAACAGAACTGTACAGCCGGTATGGTCATACTGTTAAAAATTCAAGGTATAAAAGGGAGGTGTTGAGAACTTCCTTCCTCCCACATCCCTCAGCCCCCAGGTACAGGAACCCTGGTTACTAGATCTGACCGGTCCTTTCCTCTTGTATTGACTGACATGGAACGTCAGCCTTACTGTAGCAAACAAACAGGCAAGTTTTCAGGTTTTTTCCTTAATCTGTCCTTTCGCCTCGTTTGTCACTTTTATTTTTTGTTGTTTTTGTTTTGAGACAGGGTCTGACTGTGTAGCCCAGGATGACCTGGAACTCACAGTGTAGCGGAGGATGGCTCTCAACCCTTTGTCCTCTTGTGTCTACCTCCTAGGACCACAGACACATGCCACCATGTCTTGCTTTACTGTCACATTTTTATTATGACTTTATATATGCTAATGTCTGAACATGCAAGTCCTTGTTCTTAATTTCCTTGGTTGTGCTTGCCTATGTATTCATTATTCTTTATGAAGTCTATAACAAGTTCATTGCATTCTACAAGTATCATTAAAATCCCATTTGGAATTGCATTTATGAAATAATAGAGTTTTCCAGTCCAGGAACATAGTCATTCTTTTAGTTGTGTCTTCATTTCTATCATCTCCTGTTAGAGCACCTAGTAGAGTTTCATGTCTCTTGCTTGTTTGTTTGTTTTTAATGGAGGTAGTGCACATTTCTTCTTAAGTGTTTTGTGTTTTTAAGATAGTTTGTAAAACTGTATATTGATTTAGCAGGTAAATACAGAAGCGGCTCCCTCCCTCTACCATGCAGGTCCCAGAGATCATACGCAGGCTTGGTGGCAAGCTGCTTGATTCACTGGGCCGTCTTGCCAGCCTCGGCTGTAGTTTTGTTGCTCCTGGCAATAGAGTGCCTTTTCTCAGCTGTCCATTCAGCCCTCCCTCCCTGCCTCCCTCTCTCCTTCCCTTCCCTTTTTTTTTTTTTTTTGTGGTGCTGGGGATGGAACTTAGGACCCCACTTTACTACTAAACTATCCTTCCATCCTCTCACTTTTTCTTGGTGATTAAATATTACTGAAATAAAAGAAAGTCACCAATTTCTTTTTCTTCTTTTAAGTTTTACTATGTCACTTAGGCTGGTTTTGAATTCACCAACTCAAGGTATCCTGCTGCCTCAGCCTCTAAAGTTGCTGGAACCACAGGTACACATCATAGTGCCTAGCTGGAAGTTATTCATTTTAATTATATATATATATATATATGCATACAAACACCTGTGAGCAGTTTGAGCCGAATGATAAGGCAGACATGAGCCTGGTGACTTTCCACACTGATTTTATACCTCTCCTTAAACAGATTTGTTCACCTGTCCCAAGAGGACATGCTGGCTAGATGCTATTTAATCATTAACTGCTCTTTATAACTTAACCACATAGATTTATAGCTTTAATGTCCTGTTCAATTTTGCATGCGTTTAAGCTTTTGTAAGTGTAGCCATATGTATCCCACTTTGTGTGTGTGTGTGTGTGTGTGTGCGCGCTGAGGCTTACCAGCTACTTGCCCGTTGCTGTAGCTTCTTTTCTAAGACTCTCAGTAAAATGTGTGCCTTATTCACCCCTTCCGCTTGCAGATGGCTACCAGGGTGTTTGCACCCTCACAGGCTTTGGCCAGCAACCTTTCCAGGTACAAGTTTCTCTGTGCTGTTGTCCCCAAGACTGGAAGGACAGGGGTCACATACTGTTTCTCCTCAAAGTCTGAAGTTTTGTGTGTTCCTTCCAGAGTGCCTGCTGAGCCTGTAGATGGTGATTTCTGTCCCACCTGGTCCTGCAGCCCCTTAGTCCCAAATAAGCACACAGGCTTATATTAATTATCCATTGTTTGGCCAATGGCTCAGGCTTCTTATTGGCTAGCTCTCTCTTAATTATTAACCCATTTCTGTTAATCCACATATCTTCACATTGTCTTGGCTTCCCAGTGATGGTCAGACCTCTTGCTTCCTCAGCATCTACATGGCATCTCCTTGACTCCGCCTACTAACTTTCTCTATCCCTGTTTGGATTTCCCACCTGGCTAAATCCTGTCTGTCCATTGGCAGAAATAACTTTATTCATCAACCACCCAGAGAAACATATACTCATAGCACACAGAAGGACATCCCCATCACGAGCCCTCTCACGCTCCCTGTGCTCCATCACGAGCCCTCCACGGCTCCCTGTGCTCACGTCATCCACACATTTGTTTATGCTGCCTGGCCTGGGTACACTGATCTCGTTGGTTGTAGTAGAAGTGGCCTGTGTTTGTGGGTTATTTTGTGTCTCCTCATTTACTCTCCTGTACTTTCCTTTACCCCCACCCCACCCACTTTAGATTCTTACTGATTCACAGGAGATCTTCACACGTTCCCATGGTGGCAATAACCCGACACCTGCTTCTGTGTTGCAGGTCTTCTCTGAGATGTGGCTTTTCACTGTCTTAATAGCATCCTTTGAAGAATAAAACAGTGGGATTCTTCAGTTAACCTGCACCAACCCAAATCCAGCGTTTGTTTCTGGTCCTGTTCAGTTTTGAGGTCCAGACTTCATAATTTGTAGGCTGCTACACACATTAAGTCCCCAAACCTGGCATGTCCCATCCAGTGAGCTCAGACAGGGGAGCATTTTTATTTATTTTTGAAAAATTGTTATTTATTTGTATTTTAAGTATGAGTGCTCTGCATGTATACCTGCTTGCCAGGAAAGGGCATCAGGTCCTATTATAGATGGTTGTGAGTCACCATGTGGTTGCTAGGAATTGAATTCAGGACCTCTGGAAAAGCAGTCAATGCTCTTAACCGCTGAGCTAACTCTCCAGATTCTGTTTGTTTATTTTTGAGATGAACTTTCACTTGGTAGCTCAGACTGGTTTTGAACTCATGAACCTCCTTAATGCTGGGATTCTAAGTGTAGACCATCATTCCTGGCTTTTTGTTTTTTTACATGATTTGCCTCTCTTAGGAGTGGAACTGCTGGTTCCTTGGCTAGGTCCAGCTGTGTGTGTTGTGTGTTTACACGTGTGCTTGAATGCACACAGATACCAGAAGCTGATTGTTGCTTGTTGCTTTTGCTCTTTTTGCTTTTGGGGGGCCACCACCCACCTCCCAAATAAATGGCACATGGAGGTTTATTCTTACTTATGAATGCCTAGTCTTAGCTTGGCTTGTTTCTAGCCAGATTTTCTTAACCGTAATTAACCTGTCCACCTTTTTCCTCTGAACCTTCTTTTGTTTTGTTTTGTTTTTGTTTTTGTTTTTGTTTTTGTTTTTGTTTTGTTTTGTTTTTGTTTTTCGGGACAGGGTTTGGCTTTGGAGGCTGTCCTGGAACTAGCTCTTGTAGACCAGGCTGGTCTTGAACTCACAGAGATCCGCCTGCCTCTGCCTCCTGAGTGCTGGGATTAAAGGTGTGTGCCACCACCGCCCAGCTTCCCTCTGGACTTTTATCTTTCTTATGTATATCTAACTTTCCTTCTTACTCCATGGCTGGCTGGGTGCTTGGCCCCTGACATTCTCCTCTCCTTGTTCTCTTGCTGCTCCTTTCTCCCTCCTGTCTCCTTCTACTTCTACCCTCTGCCTGCCAGGCCCGTCTGTCCTTGCTCCTGCCTCGAGATTGGCCATTCAGCTCTTTATTAGACCATCAGGTGTTTTAGACAAAGAATCACAGCTTCACAGAGCTAAACAAATGTAGCATGAACAAAAGTCACACGCCTTAAAATAATATTCTACCACAGCTGTTGCTGGTATCTCCCTGTTGCCACCTCCACCTTAGCTGTTTGGAGCTCACTGTTGGAGCTACACGGGCTGGCCAGCAAGCCTCTGGATGTGCCTGTCTCTGGTCCCCACCCTGATCTAGGATTTCAGGTGGTTGCTGGGGATTGAACCCAGGTCCTCATTCTAGCACAAGCCCCTCTGCTCACTGAGCCATCTTCCCAGTCTGCCTTGCTTTATTAGTTGAAGCATAACATCCACACAGAAAGCTGTAACATCAACAGTGTAGTGTGGGTGTCATTTTACAAAATGAGTGTTCCTCTGAGGCCAGCTCCCAAGTCATAGAGGGACCTTGGCCCACTCTATGGTGCATCCCGGGCCTGTCCCTGAGCTCAGCCCCAAGTTGGTAATGCTGGTATGGGAAAGATATTGGAACTAATATTCCTGTCATGTCAGCTGATGAGCTCAGGACTCTGCCCATTGAAGTCTCCCAGGGTTTCTCTGTGGCTTTGGAGGCTGTCCTGGGACTAACTCTTGTAGACCAGGCTGGCCTTGAACTCACAGAGATCCGCCTGCCTCTGCCTCCCAAGTGCTGGGATTAAAGGCGTGCGCCACCAACGCCCGGCTTCCCAGGTGCTTGTTTTAGCGCCACAATCTGTGTCTTCCCAGAGACAGCAGAACTACAACAACCTGCCTCTCTAGGAAGTTTGTTTCTATGTTAGTCAATGGATTTGATTCCTGTTGTTCACAACTAAAGATCCCTGTTGAATACAGTGTGTCCAATTGGCACTGGAGTCAAAGACAATGGAATGTGTCTCTCACATTGCTAAGTGTTGACTGTAAATCAGTTGCCTAACAGTTGGTTAAAACCAAAACCAAAGTTTTTATCTCCATGACCCTATTTGAGTCTGTGTGTATGGTTTTTGTTTGTTTGTTTTGTGTTTTGATGCTGGGGAGTGAACTTAGGGCCTTCTACATGCCAGGCAATTGCTCTACTAGTGAGCTGTATCCAGAGGCCTGTGACTCTACTTGGACAGTTGTATTCTTGGGCTGACTAGCTAAACTTTCAAGTAGGCAGTCACTTATTAGTTAACTATAGGGGCAGGAGAGATTGCTCAGTGGTTAGGGCACTTGTTACTCTTACAGAGGATCTGGGTTCAATTGCTAGCACCCACATGGTGGCTTACAACTATCTGTAACTCCAGTTCTAGGAAATCAGCCACCCTCTTCTGGCCCTTATGGATACTAAGTACATGTGCCATGCGCATACACATACAGAAGCAAAGCACTAATACACATAAAATAAAATAAATAAATCTAAAGAAGAAGAGAGTTAACTGGAGGCTACACAGCTTAATTCCAGCACTGGAGAGGCAGAAGCAGATGGATTTCTGTGAGTGAAAGGCCAGCCTAGCCCACACAATGGGTGAGTTTTCAGTCGACCAGGGTTCTGTAGTGAGACCCTGTTCCGGCTTTTAGGCCAGGTGACCTACAACCCCTGTAACTCCAATTCCAAGGGATCTGACACCTGTTCTTTGCTCTGTGTTCACCTGCACACACATACACGTGACAGACACACAGACACTCAAATAAAGCAAAATCTTTAAAAAAGAAAGTTAACTGGAAAAGTTTGCAGCCGGTCAGAAATGGATTGGTGGATGTGCTTGTCTAGTACAAACCCCGGGTTTGATTTTAGTCTAGTATGTACAAACCCCGGGTTTGATTTTAGTCTTCCTCCAATGTCCCCAAAAGTTAGTGGCAAACTGTGTCAGACATCTGGTCTTGGTGTTTTTTTTTTTTGTCCCCCCTTCCTTCCTTTAAATTCAGTTCAAGTTTTAAGGCAATTTTCTCCCAGTTCCTTGCAGAAAGTTAATGAAGAACACCGGCTTAATTTAGAAGTCGAAATATAGGAGTGTGGATTGTTTTCAAGACTTCATTTTTCAGAACCTAGGTCACCCCTCTCGCTCCTTGACGGACAGCATATTATTAGGTGAGGGGGTGTTGGGGTCAGGGGTCAGAAAGCCAGGATTCCAGACAAAGAGTTCTCCCCTACCATCGAAGTGACTGTGTATTCTAGAAGGTTCCTGTCCAGATTGCCATGCTCTGAGTACAGTCTCATCTCAAGTAAAGGAAATGAATTCTCTTCTGCTTTCTTTTCCTTTCTTCCTCTCTTCTTTTTTAAAATAATTTATTTAACTTTATTTTGTGTGCACTGCTACAAAGATGTCAGATCCCTTGGAACTGGAGTTACAGACAGCTGTGAGCTGCCATGTGGGTGCTGGGAATTGAACCCATTAAGAGCAGCCAGTGCCCTTAACGGTTGAGTCATCTCTCCAACCCCTCTGTCTTCTTCTTTTTTAATGTCATCAAATCACACAGATTAGTGACAGGGAACAGTCTCTGAATTGTCAGAGCACGTGTCCTTGTTAATGTCAAGGTCTGGGAGAGTGTTTGATCGAGGGGAAAGGGCCATGGGTGGAGCTGGCAAGGAAAGGTCAGAGATGAATGTGAAATCATCTGGAGCCCCTATGTAAGCAGCCCCGGCAGTCTTGCAGCTCCCACAGCTGGCCAGCTGTTCCAGGCTTTGCCCCCCAGTCTCTGGCAGCCCCTTTCAGAGCTGGTTGCTGTGGTGGCCTTTCTAATTCTGCTGCAGGGCTTCCTCATTTCCACAAGTGCTTTTGGGTCCCTTGCCCTCAGCTTAGGCACTTAAACTTCTCTCCCCTTGTTCTGACTTGAGCTAAGCCAAAGCAAGATCTAATTCTCAGGAAGTCTCTGCCTGCGTCCATGTGTGCAGCTAGATCCACACATCACAAACTCTGTGTGTTTCTTATAAACGGCAGAAATGACTTCTCATCATCCCAGAGACTAAGGAGTTTAAGACGAAGGCCTGGGCAGATTCAGTGAGTGGCGAGGGTCCCCTGCCTGTGTCATAGACAGTGCCTTCACACCGTGTTCACATGATCTGATCACCTCCCAAAGACCCAACATCCTAGTACTGTCACCTCAGGGGTTCGAATTTCAATGTGATCTGATCCCTGCAAACCCTCAGGTACCACCAAATAGGTTTCCGCTGTGAAGATCTTGTTCACGTAGAGCTGCTGATGGTTGTGGACATGGTGGGTGTGCCAAAGTCACTTCTGTAGGTTGTATGCCATATGGAGACCCTATGTGGAAGACAACTTTGGTCTGAGTGGTTTATTGTGGCAGTTTGCTAACAAATGATGTGAAGTACCTTGTTTTAGTCTTTTCAGTGGTTGGTTGGTTTTTGTTTTTGTTTTTTTGAAACAGGGTTTCTCTGTGTAGCCCTGGCTGTCCTGGAACTCAATTTGTAGAGCATGCTGGCCTCAAACTCACAGAAGTATGCCTGAGTCTGCCTCCTAGTACTAGGATTAAAGGTGTGCGTCGAAACCACCACCACCTGGCACCTTACGATGATAGCTGGTTTGCGTTTTGTTTCAGGGAGACGGGATCTTGCTGTGAGCCAGGCTGGAGCTTTTAGTCTTGCTCAGTCTCCCTAGTGCTAGTTATTGGGATGTGCCACTATTATTTGGCTGGGGCCGAGATGTCCTCAGGGAAACATCTCTTATGATTGCGTGTAGAAGTGTCCCATGGACTGGACTGGCCTTAGACTCCCTCCCACCCCACCTTCAGGTTCTGACGTCAAGGGGAAATGAGTCACCCTAGTAGAATAATCAGGAAATATTAATAATTTAGCAATGCAGAATAGTTGTGGATGCAGAGGCTTCATGTGGAGTTGAAACTGCCATTGTGGACTTGAATGAGCTCAGGGTGGAAAGAACAGACCAGGGTCAGCCAGGATGAACTGCATGCTGTCCCTACTCTGTGCATGGACCTGACGTCCAGAGCCTGGGTCGGGTCTGTGTGGTAGCTCAGGGCAATCAGAGACGCGCAAGATGGCAGCCACTGCCTTTAAGAAGGATCTCTGTGTGACATTCTCAGATGTGAGCTCTACTAACAGATGCAGAACAGGGACCCTTAGGGTGGCTTTGGCCTGGGGGACAGAGAGCACATGGAAACAAGTCAGAATAGAGCACACAGCAGGAGGAGACTCAGCTGGAAATGGAACCTGTTCAGGGCACACAAATTGTAAAGCATGCATGACAGGTGGGAACCCCTGCAGGCCATTTACAGGGGGACTCCAGAAGGTAACGGGGTCCTGACCCAGCAATGGCCATCCCAGGACAGATCTTTAGGACTGAAGAGATTGAAGCCTCTGTGGGGGTAGGGCTGGCCTAGAAGGGGCCTGGCCCTCTGGTCTGAGGATGTGGGCCAGTGGGAGCACAGCGGAGAGACTCACAGGAAGTGGGCCCTGGGCTGCTTTCACCTTGATTCTGTTGCTTCATTCTCAGTGGCCTCTGTGGACTCTGACTTCTTCCTTCCTTCCTTCCTCCCTCCCTCCCTTCCTCCCTCCCTCCCTCCCTCTCTTCCTCCCTCCCTCCCTCCCTCCCTTCCTCCCTCTCTTCCTTCCTTCCTCCTTCTCTTCCTTCCTTCCTTTCTTTTTTAAAGGATTTTGTTACATATACAGTGTTCTACCTACATGTTTGCCTGCATGCCAGATCTCATTTTGGATGGTTGTGAGCCACCATGTGGTTGCTGGGAATTTAACTCATGACCTCTGGAAGAGCAGTCAATGCTCTTAACCTCTGAGCCATTTCTCCAGCCCCAGGACCCTGATATTTTCACCTGTCAATCTGTGGTATTGGCAGAGGGTATCATGAGGAATCATATACAATGGTTAGAAGAACTGCTCTCTGCCCTTGTGGGTGACTCGTGTTAGTATTCGGGTGTCCTCAGTTTGCCCCAGGAGTATCCTTTTGCACCAGGAATCACTGCAAATGGGGTTCATGCTCAGAACCACCACTGTGTGGCTGTAAGTGGTATTGTGTGACCCCAATGCTCCCCTTGTTTCTGGGGCAGCTGAGTGCTGAGTCAGACATGCTGCTCAGCTTAATCATGGAGTTTCCGGAGACATTGCTTTAGCTTGGTTCCTGTTTTCTTTGATCTTTGTTTATTAGCATTTAGCCCCCAAATTGCCTTCAGCCCTCCTCGAAATAGGCAGTTGTACATTTTACTGAATATGTACTTTCTTCATCACATGTTAACTCAATATAAGTGAGATTGCTGCCTGCCCATATCCTGTTACTCTGAGGTAAAGCAGTAGAAGGTCTGCCCTTGAACAGGTGAGGGTGTGCAACCTTCCCCACACCCACATTTGAACCCACAGCCTTGTGCATTCTGTGCAAATGTTCTGCCACTGAACTCTGTCCCCAACATCAGTCCAGACATGCCCTTGCTGTATGCCTGGCGCCGTGCGAGGTCCTTAGCACTTGCAAGAATGCTACTAGGGATGCGTATTGCAGTAGCGGGATCATAGAATGCTGGGAAGCTGATCCTGTGAGCTCTGCTAATGTGTTCTGGGAACACTGACCCTGGGCTGCTGGCTTGGGCTTCTGGGATGGGCTGGGGACAGTCAGTCAGGGAAGGATCTGGAAGCTCAGGTGGCAGGGGCTAACTGGGGATGTAGGACTGCCTGGGGAATCAATCTGCAGCCCTATGAGGCCACAGGAAGGACACACAGACAAGGTGTGCCTAGGACACCCCTCCCCCTCAGGCTACAGGCTCACCAGCAGAAGCATCCTAGCCATCTCATGCTACAGTACCATCCGGACCTGCAGGCTTCAGCAACAATTGTTTATTTCTCAGTATGAGTCAAGTGAGGTTTCACTGATCTGGGCTGTTTTCGGTGAGCTGTGGTTGGCTTAGCACTGTGCGTGGGTTTAAAAAATCTATCCCATGTGACCAGTGACCACACAAGGCTTGTTTGATTTGGGACTATAGATCTGGAGTGCAAGGAGCTAACCCCATCATACAGCATGTCAAGTCACTGCACATAGAGTATTTATGAGCATGTCATTGGCCAAAATAAGTCACATGGTCAGACCTGAAGTCAGGGCATAGGGAATACATTTCCCACCAGAAGACAATGTCAGGCCATGGCTATTTAGTATTGTTTCAGGTGTGAAAAGTCGAATGCAGTAATTCAGCCTCCTCTGCTGTGTCATTCACTCCCTGAGTAAACGTTTATTAGAAGACCCTGGTGCGCCAGGCTCTGTTGCTGCCAGGGAGAGAGCTGGTTCTTGTCTTTTGGGACTTAGATGTGAATAATGGGAGAACACAGTGACAGCTACATCTACCATTCATCACTAACTACATCTTTGATCATCACTACAGAGGAGGGTTACAGTGCACAAGACTGCAGGTGTCTAAGAGCCCAGCCTTGTCTACGGGAGGAGAGATGTCTAAGTTCAAACGGAAGAGTTAAAATTCCTTAAAAATTAGGCAGGAAAGTTGGATCTGCTGGTACACACCAGGAACTCCAAAGCTGAGGCAGGAGAAT
Organism: Mesocricetus auratus; assembly: GCF_017639785.1. Classification (NCBI taxonomy): domain Eukaryota; kingdom Metazoa; phylum Chordata; class Mammalia; order Rodentia; family Cricetidae; genus Mesocricetus; species Mesocricetus auratus. The sequence goes on along the minus strand of NW_024429191.1, from coordinate 54,445,575 downwards.
TACAAGTGCAAGGTTAGCCTGGGCTACCTAGTGAGACCCTGGTTCAAAAACATGTGTATATGATATAATAATAAAAAAAAGAAAGTTAGGCAAGTAACCCTTAGGAAGTTTATACAGGGCTGGTGAGATGGCCCAGAGGGTAAAGTCACTTGCCACCAAGCCAGATAGCCTGAGTTCAGCCCCCAGATTGTATGTGGTGAAAGGAGAGAACGGATTTCCACAGCTGTCCTCTGGCCTCCACATGTGTACCATGGTGTTCATGTGTGTATACATACACGCAAATAAACAAATGTTTAAAAAAAAACAGAGGAAAAGTTTAAGAAGCTTAGTGTTAGCCATGGAGTGAGAAAGCAGGGTGATGCAATAGTCTCCAGGCTGCTGGAAAGTCTGCCAATCAAGAATCCTACATTCTGAAAGGCTCTCCTTCAAAATGAGGGTAAGGGGCTAAACGGTGGCCCAGTGGTCAGGAACACTGACTGATCTTCCAGAGGACCCTGGTTCTGATCCCAGAACCCACATGGTGACTCATAACCCTGGGTAACTCTGAGTCCAGGGCATCTGATGCCCTCTTCTGACCCCTGCTGGCATCAGGCCTACTTGTGGTACACAGACATCCATGGAGGCAAAACACCCATACACATAAAATAAAACTTAAGTATAAATAAATAACATGAGGGAGAAATTAAAACATTTCAGATAACTTATTTTAAAAAATGAACTAGGGGCTGGGTGTTGGTGGTGCATGCCTTTAATCCCAGCACTCGGAAGGCAGAGGCAGGCGGATCTCTGTGAGTTCAAGGCCAGCCTGGTTTACAGAGAGAATTCCAGAACAGGCTCCAAAACAATACAGAGAAACCCCTGTCTCGAAAACCAAAAAAAAAAAAAGAAAAAAAGAAAAGAATTGGAAACTGGGTGTTGGTAGCGCACGCCTTTAGTCCCAGCACTCAGAAGACAGAAGCAGGCGGATCTCTGAGTTTGAGGCCAGCCTGGTCTACAGAGCGAGTTCCAGGACAGCCAGAACTGTTACACAGAGATACCCTCTTTCAAAAAATCAAAAAAGAAAAAGAAAGATTTGAGAAAATTTGTCTTTAGCAGATATGTCCTGTAAGAAATTCTAAATGAATCTTTGGGTCGTATTATAAAGGACACTACAAAGTGATGCAAATCCGTATGACAAAATAAAGAGCACCTTGTAAGTCATAAATACCTTTTGTTTATAATTCTTCTGATTAATAAGACCACTATTCGCCTCGCGTTGGTGGCGCACACCTTTAATCCCAGCACTCGGGAGGCAGAGGCAGGCGGATCTCTGTGAGTTCGAGGCCAGCCTGGTCTACAAAGTGAGTTCCAGGACAGCCTCCAAAACAATACAGAGAAACCCTGTCTCGAAAAACCAAAGAAAAAGAAAAAGACCACTATTCGAAGAAGTAACTATGGACTGCTAGTAGGCTAGTGCCAGAAAAAAGATATTTGCATGACAATAATAGGCAGAGGAGAGAGCAGGGAAGAAAGCTAAGCCCTGTTTCACTTAGCAGGCCCAGGCTCTGGGAGGTCCATTGCTGGGCAGTTTTTCCCTGTGCAGACTTCATGGAGTGTACACTGAGGTGGCTTCAGTCTCACTGGGTGATGAGGTTTCGTGGGACTGCTGTGCAGTGTGTGGTCCTTGTCGACTGAAGCAACATTATTAGCCACGACTGTGGAATAGAGCAAAGCCAAAGTGTTTTCTTGAAAGTAAATCAGTGTCAATTCAAGCTAGGTTGTTTTAAATTAAAATAATTGAATGGGCTGGGGACGTGCCTCAGTGACAGCGAATTTGCCTGTTGAGTGCACAGGCCTCGGTTTGATCCCTAACACCACACACACTGTAATTAAAATTATGATCCATAATTATAATTATAGTTAGGAATTATCTTAAAACGGAGTAAAAGATGATTAATGAAACATTATGTGAGAAAATATCTAACACAAGGGGCCCAAGGCCTGACCTCCTTACTGGGGTCCCCGCTGGTGGAGGGAAAGAAACAATTCTTGGGGTCAGAGACACACGCACATACACAATATCCACATGCATCCCATGGGACACATGGGTGCATGTGTGCACATGCACACATACAACAAATGTGGAAGGGAGCTGGGATGTCTATAAAATAGCAGACAGAATAAACTTCATGAGAAAAACTCTGCCTGGGAACATAGCGCTGTGGTGCAGTGCTTGTTTGGAGTGTACAACACCAGTACAGGGGCAGGAGAGGGAGTGGGCCAAGGCTAACTACCTGAGGGACCGGGAAGATGTCCCAGTGGGTGGGGCGTTTTTGGTACAAAGATGAGGGCTTAGGTTCACTCTCCGGCATGCATGTAAAAGCTTGGCATGGCCATGCATACCGGTGCTGGGTGGCAGAGAAAGGAAGATCTTGGTAGTTCACTGGTCTTACCTCCTTTCCTGAATGGAGAACTTCAGGTTCAGTGGAGACCTTCAACCTCAAGAGAATAAAGTGGAAAATATTAGAGAAAGATGCCTGATGTCCTCCTCTCGGCCTCCCCATGTATCCTCTGGGGTGTGTGTGTGTGTATATGCACAGTGATTTGTGCACACACACACATTACATACACATTGTTACTGAAATGAATAAGGACATTTAAGGTGCTAAAAAGTCAACTTATTAGGAAACTGTAACTGTAAACACACACACACACACACACACACACACACACACACTCCTCAATAACAGATCCCCAAACTATAGAGAGCAAAATTAACAGCAATGATGGGAGGAATGGGAATTCAACAATGATAGTTGCAAACTTCCAAGTCTTTTGTTTTTAATTAATTATTTTATTTTTGAGACAGGGTCTCACACCAGATAGCCCTCACTGACCTGGAACTCTCCATATAGATCAGGCTGGCCTCGAACTCACAGAGATCCACTTGTCTCTGTTCCTGATTTAGTTTTTGGAACAAGGTCTTGTTGTATGGCACTGACTGGCCTTGAACTTGCAATCTTCTTACCTCAGCCTCCTGAATGCTTGTATTACAGGCATGTGCCGCCATTCCTGTATTTGAGGTCTCATTTGCAATGATGGATGCTCATAGAGGCAGAGGATCGATAAGGAAACAAAAGACTTGACATTATAAATCAATGAGGCTTAACAGACATCTATAGCATATCCAACCCACAGCTGCTGGGTCTTCATAAACTTACAAGAAGCATCATCCAAGAGAAACTACATGTTAGGCTAGAAAACACGTCTCAATAAATTTAAAGGGGTTGAAGACAAATGAAGTATGTTCTCTAACTATACTGGAATGTAAGTCAGGACAAAGCTAAAGGAAATTGGGGAAATTCACAATATGTAGAAAAAAATTTCCTCCAAATACTAAAGGGAGAATTCACTAGTGAAATTAGAAAGAGAGAGAGAGAGAGAGAGAGAGAGAGAGAGAGAGAGAGAGAGAGAGAGAGAGGGAGAGGGAGAGGGAGAGGGAGAGGGAGAGGGAGAGGGAGAGGGAGAGGGAGGGAGGGAGGGAGGGAGGAAGGAAGGAAGGAAGGAAGGAAGGAAGGAAGGAAGGAAGGAAGGAAGGAAGGAAGGAAGAAAATGTAACAGTTTAAACTGTTGGAAAGTGACTCAGCAATTGCTGCTCTTCCAGAGGACCAGGGTTCAGTTCCCACATCAGGTGGCTCACGACTGCCTAAGACTCCTGCTCCTGGAGATCTGATGTCTCCCTAAGCACCTGCACTCACAGATACATATACACATAAAGACAATTAAAAATAAAAGAAATCTTAACCTCTGAGCCATCTCTCCAGGCCTAAAATAAAAGGAATCTTTAAAGCTTACAGTATATATAGTTGTGAATGACTATATTAAAAAAGGGAGAAGGGCCTTAGGTCAATAATCTTGCACTGTTAAAAACCAGCAAAGGAGCAAATGGAAAAAAAAAAACTAATCCCAAAGCAAGCAAAAGAGAGAAGTAATAAAGATTAGAACAGGGAAAAAATGAAATAGTGAATAAAAAGGTCATGTATTGTATGACTCCATTTATATGCAGCACCCAGAATATGCAAATCCACAAGACAGAAAGTAGATCAGTCTTTTCCAGGGGCTGAGGAGAGAGATTGGAGTGACTGCTAATGCTTTTTTTCTGGGGCGTTGAGAATGTCCTGAAATTCAACACTGGTGATGGTTGCACAGCTCTGCGACTGCAGAAACCCACTGGGCTGTGAACTTTAAAAGGGCCAGTTTTATGATTTGTGAATTGTTATCTCCATAATGGTGCTAACAACAACAACAAACATTTTTTTAACGAGATAATTAGGTGAAAGAGATTGTCATCAGGGTTCCTGCAGGCTTGAGGGAAGAGTGCAGCGGGGGAGCTGCAGGTAGGTAGGAAAGTTTCAGGGGTTTATACAAACAGCAATAGGAAGCCACTGTTCAAGCCGGGTGGGCGGTTGCTGGCTAGGACTGGCCTTTTGAGAAGCTCACTGGGACAGCAGCTAGGTTGACCTGCCGCTGTGGTGCGTGAGGATCTGGGGAGGTAGCCGATGAGCCCAGGCACAAGGAACTGCATTTCCAAAGGTCTGGTGCTCAAGGTCACCCTACTAGATGGAGACAGACCTGGCAGCCTGCCTGGTGCACAAAACCTCTGCTCCCCCTACTGCTGATCGGAACACGCCCAGATCTGTTTGTTCAGGGTTGCAGGGGGAGCAGGCTGCTGGGTACCTGTGGCTGACCTGGGCTGGTTGCAAATGGTAATGACTGAATGGAAAAAAGATTTCACTATCCAGGCACTGGAGCAGCTCACAAAAGCTGAGAATGTTTGCCCACCCAGACCCTGGGAGACCGAAAGGGGCACGTGTCCTGGAAGGAAACCTGTCATCTGCTTCTGTCTCAGGATTGGCTCCCTGCCCTCTTAACCTGCGGACTCTGTTTCTCATAGCTGGTCACAAGGTTCAGTCTCAACCCACTCCCCGAGCCCCTTGCTTTTGCTGCTGGAGATCTAACCTGGGGCTTCCTGCTGACTCAGCATACACTCTACCGCTGAGCTATACCTTAACCCTCACCACCATCCACCAGTTTCTCAGGTTATTAAGAGAGGGACTTAGATGTGCTAACTTGGCCTCGGTATGGCCTCAGGGGGCTGGGTGGTCACAGTGTAAGCTCAGAGCTTCTGGGACCATGCTTGGTGATGGATAGGCCATCAGATTGGATGCCAGGTTACCTTATTTTTAAAGGGTTTTCCTCATCCCTATTCGATAACCTTAGCATTCTGCCTGAGAGGGCTAACTACACGTGACTCTGTCCCTTGAGTTCATTAGCAGAAGTAGCCTTTAATCTCTCATCCTCCGCCTTTCTGCCTTATCTGGGCAGATAAGATTCTAGAATGTCAACCATCTTACTACCTTTGCAACCCAGAAAGAAAGGCCTGGTCTGTGTCCCCCTGAAAAGCGTGTTGAAAAGGCCCTCAGTCAGGCCATTGTCTCCCTTTTGCCTGCTGTTTGAAATGCAGGGTCCTGGTGATCTTGGAATAAATAGGCTTATAACAGGGGGCTGAAGGGATGGAACTGGCTGTGAAGTCTGTGGGAGGCTGTGTGAGGAGCACCTGCCCACACTGCCCTGCTGCTTGGTGCCCTGGCTCACCCCCTCTTTCCTCTGGCCCACAGAGGCTGCATGCTGTGCCACCCTTTCTGTGGGCACACCGGGGTCAGGGGGCTGCCAGGCCCAGGCCCTTCATGCTGGGGGCCGCATCTCAGGTCCTGAGCAGTAGCATTGATCTTGGCTGGGGTTTCCTCTCTTGCTGGGAGAAGCAAAGCGAGGAAGTCCTCTAGTTGCCGCTGCTCTCAGACATCAGAGGGAGACGGGGCAGACTGAATGCAGATGCCGATTGTGAGGGGCCCTTTCCCTTAGAATTCCTGCAGCATTTATAAGGAAGCTGTGCAGTTTGCTGTCTCATTATTCATGGCCCGATGCTGTTGTCTTTCTAGAATGTTGCCTTCACTACTAATTGCCAGCCTTGTGCACAGAGCCGGTATTGACATACGCAGTCACTAACCTCAGCATTTAATTTGTTGCCGCTGAGTGGAGGGAGTGGGGCAGACTGTGTTAGAGGCATCTAATAGTTGATAAAGCCTCAGGGTGGCTGGACAAGGAGGGGTGGGTGTGTGGGTCATGTTCCTCTTCCCAGTTGGGCTAGCCAACAAGAGCCTCGGTGAAGAGCCTGACTCTGATTGCTGGTACCCTGCTCCTCCCAAGGCCTGACTGTACTCCTCCACCTTCAGGCAGAGACTGTGACCTCCTGTGACCTCCTTCTGCTTTGTTGGTTTCCTCCCTGCTACCCATCTATATACTTATCTGTCCACTCAGGCTATGTCATGTAGCACATAGAAATTGAGGATTCATAGAGAATGTGCTTCCCCACATGTCATATGTAATAAATGTACAAGTATGTATTTATAATAAAAAGATAAAGTAGGATGCTATGTACCAGACCTATGTATAGATAATAGTATCTACAGACACACATTTATATTATCTGTTTATATGAGCATATGTAATTAATTAGAAGTCCATAAAAATAAGATCAGAAAAATATAGATTGACCAAAATGTCACATCCAGGGGGGAGACTTAGAATATATGCTCGGGCCATATAATTCAATACACTTTACCACATTAGAATCAGACTTCTAACTCTGATGTGTAATCAAGGCAGGAAGAAAGTATCCGTGGGGTGGTTCATGTGCTGTGTAAGGAGGAGGACCCCGAGCACGTTAGATCTGAAGGAAATGTCCTACTTAGGTGCTCACCTATTGGAGCCTCGGCGAGGAGGGAAATGCATGGCAGAAAACATATGGAAAGCATATGCAGTGCAGGTGCCCTCCTTCTGCACCCACAGTAGACATCACTAATCGATCACTTCCACTCTGGGAAAGGGATGCCTCACTGCTCTTCAAAGCATAAGACTCCAGGCAGACATCGCCACTTACTTAGAATCCACATGGTATGTGAAACCCACTTGCTCTTCCAATATAAGGGATGGTGGCAGTATTGGGACGGGTGGGGGATGGGTGAGTGGAGAGCCACCTTAAATTGTGGGGTGCTCTTTGGATATGATGGGAAAGAGCTGGGAAACAGGCTTAGGAGTGACAGAGACCTTATGCCAGCAGAATGCATCCTGACACCACCCCCAACCAACTGGCCTGAGGAGTGACCTCACCTGCAGCAGGCTTTAGTCCTGCCATGCCAACTGTTCGTCCTCCCATGGACCTAGATCAGCCCTTAAGGAGGAATTCCCACAGCTAGTTCAGAAAAACAACACATTTTGGTTTTTTTTTTTAATGTGTTTGTAACGTGTTTTCACCAAACTTTCTTTTAATTTGCAATTATGACAGTTTTCCTTATTTCCCTCCTTTAAGCTTTCTCTTTCCTTTTCTCCTCTCTCCCTTTTTCTTTCTCTTCCCTTTTCCCCCCTTCTCTCTTCCTCCATCCCTTCCTTTCTTTCATGACAAGGTCTCATGTAGCCCAGGCTGGCTTTGAACTCACTGTGCAAAGCCTGACCTTGAGCACCTGGTTCTCGTGCCTCTTCCTCCCTGGTGTTGGGATTAGAGTTCTCTTGAGCTGTGGTGTGTGTGCACGCTTGTTTGTGTGTGTGAACGTGGGTGCAGGCATGCCGTGGCATGCATGTGGAGCTCCGAGGTATCAGTTTTGGGTATCAGTCCGCACTCATTTCCACTTTATTTGAGACAGGGTCTGTTGTTTTTCCACTTACTACTCCAGGCTAGAGTGCCTTGGTACACCCGATTAGATGCCCTGTGAGCTTCCTGGGTTGATGCTGAGTACTAATTGTCAACCTGACAGGATTTAGAATCCCTGTGGAGACACACCTTCAGGCACACTTGGGAGGGATCATTTAGATTCTATTAGTTCCTGGCTACGCATATGAGAGATTATATAGATTAGCTTAATTGAGGTAGGAAAGCACACCCAAATATGAATAGCATCATTCCCTGGGCTTTGGTCCTGTACTGTGTAAAGAGAACGAAGCTAACTGGGCTTTAGCAATCATCTTCCTGCACCTCCAGACTGTAGCTGCAATGTGACCAACTGCCTCAAGCTCTTGCCATTACTCCGCCACTACGATGGACGGTGCCCTGAACTGTGATCCAGATAAACTCTTCCTTTCATCCGTTGCTTTTTGTCAGTGTTTTAGGATCTTACTTTTCTGTTACTGTGATGATAAGACACTATGACCAAGACAATTTACAGAAGAAAGAGTTTATTGGCTTACAGTTTCAGAGGGTGAGTCCATGACCATCATGGCAGGGAACATGGCAGCAGGCAGGCAGGCATGGTGCTGGAGCAGTATCTGGGAGTTCACGTCTGATCTCCAAGTAGGAGGCAGAGAGCTCAACTGGGAAATAGCATTGGTTTTTGAAACTTCAAAGCCCACTCCCCAGTGTGTAGAAAGAAGCCTTTTCCTTGCCACCGCTTTGGTTTTTCCCCTGCCAGTCGCCTGGGCTCTGCCGTGTTGTAGTCCCCAAATAACACACAAGACACTGTATTAATTATGAAGCCGTTGGCCTTGCTTGTTTCTTACTGGCTATCTCTGACTTAAGTATTTATCCCATAATTGTTAATCTAAGTATTTCTCTTACCAGAGAAATTTCTGGGCTTCTTACCCCTATGGCGGTTACATCTTGACTCCCTGTGTTTCTCCTACCCAGAGTCCTCTTGGACTCCTAGTCCCACCTATCTTGCTTCCCTATTGGCCAACAGTGCTTTATTGACATATACACAGGACTTCCCCCATCACCAGTGGCATATTCCTTCCAACAAGGCCATGCCTCCTACTCCTTCCCAAACAGTTCCACCAAATGGGAAGCAAGCGTTCAAGTAGGCGAACCTTTGGGGGCTGTTCTCATTCAAACCACAGGAATTTTGTTGCAGGACTGAGATAAGTAACTAAGATGTGGGGATTCTCGAGTCTCTGCCTCCCATTTCCCCTTAGGAATTATAGATGATTTCACTACTGTTTCTGCGCTTTATGTGGTTTCTGGGGATTCAAACTCGGGTCCTCAGGCGTGCATGGTAAGTGATCTTCACTCACTGAGCCTTCTTCCCAGGCTTCTCCTAAGCTTTTAAAAATGCCTCAGCCACTAAGTTAGCAACTTCATTTGCTGTGTGTATTAATTATCAAATTACTTATTTTTCCTATGTGAATCACTGTTTATCATCTTTGCCTCCTTCTTGCAAACTTTGCATATTCATGGATGAAGCAAATTAGCATTTACTTTTCTGTGTAGAGCGTGAGGAAGCAGTGGTGGCAGAGCTCTGTGCATGACTCCTGGCCTGACAGGTCCTGAAGCCAGTGTGTCAAACCAGGACCCCTCAGGATCCTGCTGAGGGCTGCTCATGTCGGCCAGGCTGCTTCTTTCTCGAGATCATTCTGGATGCGCTTGTCTGGAAGATCAGCGGTGGTCAGAGGTGGCTGACACTGTCTCAGTGTTCAGCCTGGGGGATGGGCCAGGTCCGGGATGAGCTGGGACAGGATCTCTCTGGGGGATCATTGGAGACATAGATGGGTGTAACTTGAAGAGAGTGGATCACACATGGTGACAGACATACCACCCAGGGACCACGGAGAAAGCACATGGAGCAAGGGCTCCCTTTGGGCCCCATGGCTACAGAAGAAGCGTATAGTCAGCCAAGGAAAGAACACTGGAGACTGGAAGGAAGGCAGTCTCTGCCCTGGCACCTCTGGGCCGGGGATGCTGCTGAGCCAGGCCTCAAAGGACAGTTAGCTGCAGGAGCAGACAGCTCTCCCCGGGACTGAATCCATTAGCATGCACATGAGTTCTACCGCCTCCTCATTTCTGCATAGGTGATTTTCTCAGAGTTCGTGATTGCAAATAAGGGCCCAGTTGAAACTACTTGAAGCAAAAATGGGACCCCATGAGCCCGACAACTTGAGAACCATAAAAGTGGGTGGGTCAGCCTTGGCTGCATTCAGTGACTGACAGTGTCCTGAGGAATATTGGCCTCCATTGTTGACTCCCCTAAGCATCATTTCCAGACTGGCTTTTCTGAGAGGCGACAAGGTGGCTGCAGGATTTCCCACGCCGGCATGTTGGCACCGTTTATGTCCCACCCCACCACTCTACCCACTGTTCACTGCCCATGCCAGTCTCTACCCATCACTCACTTCCTGTCCTTAAAGGTAGAAACCTCAGTACCAAAAAGTGCTACATCTTAATACCTGTGAGAGCATACGAATGTCTTTAGTAGGGCTCCTGTCCTCTCTCTACACAATGTGTCAACAACATATCCCCCCCTTAACCTTCAAATCACCTTCCAAGCTCTTGAGCCCTTTGTTTCTTTTGTAACCATGAAGGCACTGTATACACCAAGATGCCATATGTAGTACTTGCCTCCTGTGACACTGTTACCACAGCTCACTGTCAGGAAAGGCATATTCCTCAGTAACCCAGGGAAGACATACCTGGGTCACATGCCCAGCCCTGAGCTAGTCACTCTCCAGGAACTGGAGGAAGATGGCAGCTATCTTAATAGGTCCCTAGTTATTTCCACCCCTCAGAAGGAAGAAATGGGAGCCAGCTTATCTTTTCCTAAAGGATGACAGGATTACTTCACCCTGAAGAAGGAAGCCGGACAGGCAAGATGAATGCATCACATAAGGCCGGCCGAGGCTGGTCTTTGCTTTGCCAAAGGTAGAACTGTCTTTCCAGCCCCAAATGCATAGCTGTCTGGACCTTGGTGCTGCAGGGTTAAGGCTACTTTCTGCTTAGCAGTGTGGTGGCATCCCCACAGTTCTGGTTCACACAGAGTGTGAACACTAGAACTCTTCACACTTTCCTGTAAGGGGCATCCTAGACCTTCTCATGGAGGTTTCCCATCTCCCTGCATGGGAACTCCTAGCTTTCCTATATTGTTCCCTCGAATGGAAATATCATGTGCAATAAGTTGCTGTGGGGGGGGGCGCGGACAGACAGCTTTTCCCTGACATACTTGTGTCCTAGGATACTGGTCCCAAGCACCAGGTGGCCTCTGGTGCCTCTCCTTGTTGGAGTTAGTCTCATTGAGATGCTCATCTGGGCCCCGAGAAGGAAGGCACCCTTATGGCTTCCGAGCTCAGTACATGCACAACACTGGTCCCGAGCACAGCTGCACCCCACAAGCCCTGGGAGCTTCTGCTCCTTTTCGCCTTGAGGTGATTCGCTAAGCTTTTTTCTCTTTTCATTTTAGTTTTAGTTGATTTTCTCTTGCTGCTGTAACAAATATCCAAGAAAAACAACCTAGACAGGGAAATTGTTTATCTGAGTTCATGGTTTCAGAGGGTTCAGCTCACCATTCCTTGGCCCCATGGCAGTGGACGTACATGGCAGAGCTTTCTCTACTTCTTGGTGGGCAGGCGCAGAGAGGGGAAGGTGAGGCAGGAAGGGGCCAGGGCAAGATATAGCCTCCAGGTCTTTGCATGCTAGGGAAGGGCTCTGCTGCTGAGCTGTATCTCAGTCCACTGATACACACTGTAAACTGCTGACTCTTTTCTTCAAATGTAGTCTTACTGGAAGGCTGAGTGGCACTGACTGAATTTGGCTTTTACTTAGTTTTGTTTTGTTTTTTTAACACAAGGTCTCACTATGCAGCCTGGAAACTCAATGTATATATCAGGCTGGCCTCAAACTCACAGAAATCTGTATGCTTCTGCCTCCCAAGTGCTGAAATTAAGGCGTGCGCCACCACATATGACTCTCTGGTTATGTTGGAAAGCTGCCTACTCCCGTCCTGCCTACCACAGCATCCCTGAATCATATCAGCATCCTCGGGCTCCTTGGAACCCCATTTGAGAAGCCCTGGTCTCTCTTCTTAACATTTGTTTTTATTTCCATGGGGATAAGGTCGCTGTGCTTTTACCATCAAAACGTTTTGTTCCTTTACTGGATTGTTTGTGCTATTAAAAGGTCAGTAGTGAGCTCCTTGTCATCCTCCATCCTTGAATGCGGACATCTGGCTGGATCACACTGTCTGCATCAGGCCTGTCCCATTGCTGGTTTATTCAGCTGGTTGCCTTTGGGGGGCTGTTCTTCTACAGCACTGGTCAAATTATGAGGACTTCAGTTTGTCTTCTTCCCAAGAAACCACAGCCAGAGGTCCCATCTCTGGCACTGGAGACTCTGGGAGGTCCCACCACGACTGGTAATACTTTCAAGAAATGGCTAGACTCTATGGGCTTTTCTTCAACAACAGACAAACAAGCCCTTCAGTGCTGGCACAGTGGCACACGCTTGTAACTCCAATTACTTGGAAGGCTGAAGCAGTAGCAGCTTGGGTTCAAGGCCAGCCTGGGCTGTACAGCAAGACTCCATTTCAAGAAATGACAGTTTTTGCAACTTGTATGTGTCCAGACTGAAAAGACATCCGCCAGAGGATGTAAACCTCCCCCACCCAAGGCCTTGGATGGGAAACGCCCTGCATTTGTCTGTCTGCTGCGGTCACTGTGGATCTTGGTCTCCAGTACAGTCCTGGTGGGATGGCCTGACCCAGCTTCCCTGCACTAGGGAGAGAATCCAGGCCTGAGTTTGGCTCCAGCTGGGCCTTCCACCAGAGCTGTTACTTATTGAGTTAAGTCTGAGTGGTTCAAATGTTGATGTGTAGCACCTGGGTCGCTCTTGGCAACCACCACAGGAGGGAGGCGGGAGGCCCTCCTTCTGCTGGGGCTCGGTTGTAATCCTCTCTGCTGGGCTCTTTGATTCCTGGTAGGTACTTCTGGCTCTGGGGCTCTAAGGACCCAGGAGGCTATTTTGTTTGTCTTGCCTGGCTAGTGCCTGCAGAGGCTTTTCCAGACTTTGCTGTGGGGAAGGGATGCACTAGGCTGGGAGAGTGTTCATAGAGACTTGCCTGGCAGTGGAAAGGATAGCCAGGAGTCTGCCTCAGACGCTGCCTTCTGCCTATACCATCCTTCGTACTACCGCCCACCAAGGACAAGGTGGGTGTGAGGTCCTGGGTGATGACTTCCGAGTTTTGGTGGAAAGTTGGACAGCAGGTGGACCAAGGGCCAGGCAGAGAATGGGGCTATGCAGCTAGGAAGTCACATTCCTCTGCTGGATGCACACTTCTGACAAGCCTAGCTCTGTATAGGAGAGAGGAGGAATAGGACGTCTGTGCCCGGTGTTCACTTGTGAGGTCAGCTAGCCTAAAACTGAGAAAAATCCCCCAGATAACCACGAGACAGGGAAAAACCCCCAAGGATCCAGGAGACAAAAATAAACACACAGAGAAAAGCTGTGTTTCTTAGAATATGTCTAGTGTTTGAAGTGCCGGAGAGATGGGCTTTTAAAGCATTCTGTTGATAGTTTTGCTGCTCTAGGTGTTTTGTTTTGCCGTGATGAGATTTGAACCCAGGACCTTGTATTTTAAGGTATATTAGAAATTCCCCCATAGCCTCTCTTTATGCAAATGATGTGATTTCCTACTTGTGGTAAAGATGGAAGGTCGTCTTTGAAAACAAACTTTAGTAAGAGCATGAATTGATAAAGGAAAATTTGAAGTGAAGGATAGTCTCATAGCCCTCTGAGGCTTGGGAGCAGCCTTCTAGAATGCAGCAGAAAGGAAAGGGCTGGTGGAAGAGTGAGGCGGGGCCTGCCAGGGCCAGGGCCAGTGGGGGAGCTGAGGAGAGAGGGAGAGAGAGAGAGAGAGAGAGAAGATTCATGGGTCCAGAGATGTTGCCACAGATCTTGGTGTAGTCGGTTTGAATTGCAGTGGATAAGACATGCAGGGACTGGATCGTTAATTGGACGGTATCATAACGAGTCACCAGTCTCAGTGTGTAGACTTCAGGAGGAATCGGGAGCCACTGAAGGAGTTTGAAGGGAAGAGTGGCTCATGATTATCCTTGAAAAGTCTCTTTTAGGATGGATACAGGACTTGGAGTCAGGGTGACCAGGCTGAAGGCTTAAGTAAAGTATGAGGTTGCACTGGGCCATAGCCCCACAGCTCATCACCTGCTGACTCTGGCTTGCAGTCCACGTATTGGAAAGAGTCAGGCCTGAGGCGGATGAGACCAGCCTTGGTCCCTGGGTGACAAAGGATGCTGAGCATGGTGGTAGGTAGATCCGAAGCTGAGGAGGGAGGCCTGGGGCCAGGGGCTGTCTGGGATGCCCTGTTCTGGGTGTCCTGGGAGAAGGATAGGGGAGGAGGGGCCCAGCAACTGCCCCGGGACCTCCTGACCCAGCACAGAATGCCCTGGAATGCTGTGAGGGAAGTAGGTGGGGGTGAGCTGAAGGAAACTTTTCTGCAACTAGACCAGGAAGTGTGCAGTTTCCTGCCTGGGTTTGGTTCAGATGGCCCTGGCTGACAGCCCAGGGTCAGGGTTTCATTCATCAGCAGGGCCTGTGTGCACCCGGTCACCTTTAATTTGTTTGTTTATTACTGTCCCATTTTTTCCTTCCCGCATGAGAAGTCCTTCAGTTCAGGCATGTTTACAACCCCAGGCATTCACCCTTTTCCTTCGAGGGCCTTCTCAGTACCAGGCAGCAAGCGGGGGGCCTGCCTAGGCCAGGTGATACGGTAGGTGGGCTGTTGAGGTCCGTTCCAGACTGTCTGCTTGTGTCGTTCCTAGCAGCCAAATCACAGACAAACCTTCTACCTGGGAACACAAATCATTGTGTTCCTCTGTGAATGTGGGGCTGTCCCTGCCGGTGCGGGGCTGGGAAGGCCAGGGGCTCAGTCCTGGGCAGCAGCATTTGGAGGCTGATTCAACTGGAACTGTAGCTGAGATATAAGGGAGATGTTGGTTTAAGCCTTCGGTCTGTGCAGGCCTGGCCATTCATTTTACTGGAAGATGGTTTGGGGGTTCCTCAGGGTGGGAAAAGCATCCTTTTAAGTTTTTCTTTGCTTTCTTTCAATCTTTAAAATAATTTCAGCATCTAAGGGATTGGTTTAGAGCAGTGGTTCTCAACCTTCCTCATGCTGTGGCGATCCCCAACCATAAACGTATTTCATTGCTACTTCACAACTGTAATTTTGCTACGGTAATGAAATTGTAATATAAATATCTGATATACAACCTCCAAAGGGGCCATGACCCACAGGTTGAAAACTGCCTGTGTAAGTGTAGACATTTGCTCGTTTGGGACATTTTGTGATCACTTGGCCTGGATGTTGGGTGACAAGTGCACAGTGGCTGGGGTCCTCTCTAAGCAGCCTTACTTCTGAGGAAGTTTGAGAGTTGGGGTGCCCTTACTGTTTTCATAGCTCTCTGGAGCCCCTGCTCTGCCCAGAGTTGGTGCTAGGAGCCCTGTGAACTCAGGCGGGCTCAGTCACTCCCCTGTCCAACAGGTTTCCTCCCTGCCCGCCAGTATGGCTCTCTGCATTCCTTTCTGAGTCAGCGACCAGGAGGCCACCAGAAAGCTTCCTCCCTGGCACCTCTGGGAACACAGTCACAGGAGAGCCAGCCTACTGCCTGATGCCTGCCAGGCTCCTCAACTTCAAGGAAGCAGGCACCCTTCCCCCCTTCTCTGTAGATCCTGGGACAGCCGCTGGGCAGGATCAACAGTCTTTGGGCCTTCCCAGCACCCTGCCTTAGTCCCTGCCACAGTCCCAGCATTTGTTCACATCATTGTCTGGTTCATTCCAGATGCGTCCCACGCTCCCTGCAACACATGAGTGTTCACAGCAGACACAATAGAGATGACCTTTCTCCCTGGGGACCTTGTGGAAATTAGCAAGTAAATAAATACATCTCTAGGGAGGACGTGGTGGGGACTCTGTGGACATTAGAAAAATAAAGACACAAAATATTCCTCATCTACCATAATGAGGGCCTATTGGCCATCACCATAAAAATTCTCAGAATGGGGCGACAGTGTGGAGGTGTGTTGATGACAGACAGGACAGTCATGCTGGGAAGACTGTAGTGGGTTTGTTTTTGCCTATGGGGCAGGAAAAATTTTTTTAATCAGGACATTTTAAAGTTTATTTTCTTTTTTGAGAAAGATTTCATGTAACCCAAGCTGGCCTGGAAGTTGCTAGGTATCCCAGGGTGGCCCTGAATTTGTGATCTTCCTATCTCTGCCTCCTAATTACTGGGATTACAGTCATATGCCACCATGCCTGACTGTATGATTTGTACAATGGTATGTGCTATACTGTTTAAAAGTGATTACTTAAAAAATATACTTCCAGAAATGAAGTGAAATAGAATAAATTTAAGATAGTGATCATTTCATATTCTTCTAAAGCTAGGTCAGAGACAGTGGCACCCAGCCTGTCTTTTTAAATATGTTTTGGGGAGGGGTTCACAAGGAGTCACAAACATGTTATAGCACTAAGGTTTCACAAGGAAGCATTTTGTCAGTTCCAAGGCTCCTGGAAGACATAAGGTGTAGATGGACCTTGTAAGTTGAAAGTTAAGCTTAATTGGGTCATCACTTGGCACACACTAGCATGGGCCTACCCAGCAAAACAATGGCATTCATCTCCTAATACTGTGTGTGCTATTTGTTGTGTGACAAACCTCCTAGGAAAAAGTTTGTGCCAAAAGCAAGGCAGGACCTGGAGATTCTGATCCAGCAGCCCGCCAGAAGTAACCCTGAACCCCTCTTTTTTTTTTCTTCCTCTCCTCATCCTACCCTCAGGCTGGCCTCAAACTTACTTTGTGTAGCTGAGGATGACCTGGAACTTTTGATCTTTATGCGTCTCTCTCCCAAGTTCTGGGTGGTATTACAGGAATGCTCTCACAGGTGGGTTTATATGGTGCTGTCCAGCCACTGCTCTGCCCATTTCGAGGATTGAACCCTGGACCCTATACATGCCAAACAAGTGCTCTACCACTGAGGCACGACATTATGCTTTGAGAAATTATGAAAACATCCTTTACAATGATGCATAGCTGATTGCTACAGAGAGCTAACTTGTTGCTTAGGTTTAATGTTCCCCATTTGCGAGGAAGGTGTTCTGCAGCGGGAATTCACTTGTCCCTGCCTTATACACAGTTGAATGGCAGTTACTTTGTTATCCAGTTAGTGAAATAAGATGGAATCAGTACAGGGTGTAACGTTCCAGGTTGTCACTCAGTGCCTTGCCTTCAGAGGGACCTGACGGGATGAAGAGATCTGATTTCCCCATCCCTGGACACAGAAGATGCACCTCAGGCTTGCCTCAGCCAGACACAGCAGTGTGGTCAGCTCCTCCTACTTACACCTCGCTGGAGGGCTGACTGCCATGTTTTGTTTACCCATTGAAGGCTATTTCGGGTGTTTTCAAATTATGAGTAAAGCTTCTATATATATGTGTGTGTGTATATCAATGGGATGTGGGCGTAACTTTCCTATTTTCTTGTCTAAACAAAAGTACAGTAAAACTGTAATCTCCTAGTGTTCTATTCAGGATCTCATTTTAACATTTTCAGTTCCCGATGGTGATCTGAAAAGGGGGGCAAGGAGGTTATTTATATGCCCTTTACTATAGTATATTGTTATAATTTTACTTTAAAATATTTTAAGATTTTTATTTGTGTGTGTGTCATGTGTTGTAGGTGCCTATGAAATCTAGAAGAGAGTGTCATATCTCCTGGATAGGCAGTGATGAGTCCCTGATGTGAGTGCTGGGAACTGAAGTTGGGTCCCCTAGAATCCTCTGGAAGAATAGCAAACATTTTAAACCACTGAGCTGTCTCTTCAGGTGGTATTTTTAAGAAGTGTGTATGTATGTGTAGTGTTCATGTGGAGGCCAGAAGTCCACATTGAGTGTCTTCCTCAAATACTTTGCACTGACTGAGGCAGTTTCTTGATGAACCAAGAGCTCTCCAGTTCCTGCTTGCGCCAGATCTGACTCATGTCTGCCATCTGAGAACTGGGCTAACTAACAGGTGGTCACCAGGCCCGACTGGCTTTTCACATGAGTCCTCAGAATCTGAACTCCAGTGCTCAGACGTGCATAGCAAACACCTTACCTACTGATGCACTTCCTGTATTTATTAGTAGTATTGTTAAACTCCCTCCTCTCCCCCAGGACATGGTTTTACTGTGTAGCCCAGGCTGGCCTTGAACACCCAACGATTGGTCTATCCTCCTATTTTAGCCTCCCAGGTCCTGGGGTTATAGATATGTGCTACCGCACCTGGTTTGTTGTTAACCTTTTGCTAAACTTAATTTCCAAATTAAGCTCTATCATAGGCTGGTCTGTATAGGGATGAAAACAGCATATATAGAGTTTAATTCTGTCTGTGGATTTAGGCATCACTGGGGGTCTTGATGCTGTCCGTGGGTTCAGGCGCCCACTTTCAGGGCTGGGAATGTTTGCCCTGTAGGCAGGGTGACTACTGTTGTTTAATTCTGTAAGAAATAACTTTCCAATTGGTTGTACCTGTGGGAAGCAGAGGAAGCCCTGAGTGAAGTCTGAGTCAATGTGTGCTGTCGACATGGGCATAGCCACGTCAAGGACCTAAGAGAGTGGCAAAGCCCTCCCTGGGTGAGGCTCAGAGGGATGGCAAAACCTTTCTCAGGCGTCCGAGTGGGAGTGTTGACAGGGTGTTCAGAAAAGTTCATCACGGTGTCCCAGTCTCGTGTTTGCAGCCTGAAGTCTGCTCAGTAGCCACTTGTACTGAGATGAATTAAACTAGCCCCCTTGACCCAGCTGTGTACCACAAGCCCCTCCTCCTTGTTTATCTGTATGAAGGCCCCGGATTCTTGACACATCTATATGTAATACGCTCACTTCTCTGTTCAACTCTATATAATAAACACACTGAGCTATTAGGTTGCAGCAATTTCTCCATCAGAGGGCCCAGGTCACCTGATCTCGGCGTTCTATCCATGTGTCTGTCTCTCTGTCTTCATTCCCTCACCCCAGTTAGGTCTGTCCCTGGAGCCGTGTGGTCATACACCACTTTCAGCGATAGTTCTGGTTGCTCAATCTCCTCACCAGTATTTGATGTCAGATTTGGGATTTTGGCTGTTCAAATAGATGTGTAGTATTATTCTTGTTGTGATTTGTAAGTCCTGAGATATGATTTTGAACATTTTTTCATGTGCTTGTTTGCCTTTCATATACCTTTTTTTATTTAAAAAATTAAATTATGGCCAAGTGTGGTATCAGATACCTTTAATCCCAGCACTCAGGAGGCAGAGGCAGGTGGATCTCTGTGAGTTCGTGGTCAACCTGGCTTACAGGGATGTCTGTTTTTTTGAAACCCTGTCTCAAAAAACAAAAAAGAATTTAAAAACTCAATTGCATGTATTTGTTCTTGTGGTGTAAGGGGACAGGTGCGTGCCATGGTGTGTGTGGAGTCAGAGGACACACTTGGGAGCTGGTGCTCGGCTTTCGCCATATGGGTACAGGAATCCAACCCAGGTTGCCAGGCTTTATGTGCAGAGCCATCTCACCAGCCCTTAATTGTGCAATGTGCATGTGTCAAAGGTCAGCTTCGTGGAGTCAGTTCTTGCTTCCTTTGTGTAAGTTCTGGGGATTGAACTCATGTTGCCAGGCTTGCCTGACAAGTACCGTACCCTCCGAGCACTTAATATTTTGATCATTGCTTCTAACTTCCTCAACAGTACGGATCAGTGGTTCTCAACCTTCCTAATGCTGTGGCCCTTTAATACAGTTCCTCATGTTGTGGTGACCCCCAGCCATAACATTATTTCATTGCTACTTCTTAGCTGCAATTTTGCTACTGTTATGAATCATGATATAAATACCTGATACGCAGTGTGTCTGATATGGGACCCCAGTGAAAGGGTCCCACAACCCAAAGGGGTCTTGGGCCACAGCTCTAGATGCTCCAACTCCTGCACCTTGGGAGGAGGGTATAGCTTTTTTGTCCTGACCTCTTCTGTTTTGGTTTGGGTTAGGCTCCCACTATATGGCCTAGGCTGGCCTAGAACTTTAGGGCCTGTCACCTTGGCCTCTTGAGGGCTTGTTGGATTATACCTGTATCACCATGCCCACCTCTTTTGTTTTGTTTTGTTTTTAAGGATTTATTTTTTATTGTATGTATGCATGTATGTATGTATGTATGTATATGTGGGGGTGGAGAATGTGCACATGCGTACAGTTGCCAGTGAAGGCCAGAGGCACCTGATCGCCAGCAGCTGGGGTTGACAGGAAGTTGTGAGCCGCTTGGGTCTAGGGACTGAACTCGGGTCCTCTGCAAGAGCAGTACACCTCGGCTGAGCCGTCATCCTTCCAGCTCCAGGGCACTGGCTTTTGGTGTGGCCTTACATTATATCACCTGTCCCTTTAGCTGGCTCCTCTTCCCGTATATATGGAAACAGCCCTCTCTGGGAAGCGCCCAAAAGTGGAAAGGGAAGGCCCACAAACTGGCCACTTGGAGCTGAGAGCCCAGGCCATGCTCTGGAGCCTCAGGCAGGGTCAGAGGCACACTGGCCTCACATGTACAGTTTGCAAATATTTTCTCCCATTCTGAGAGTTCTCTGGTCACATTCTTGATATTGTTGCTCAGGTTTTTTGTTCTCATAAAGTTCAATTGTCTTTCTGCTGTTACTTATGCTGTCATTGTCACAAATGAGGCAGTGGGTATGGAATAGTGGAGGCCCAGACTGGGGCATGAGGCATGACACCAGCTGTTCCTGTCTAGAGATAACACATGGCAGGGGAGGTGGAACCCAGGGGATGGCCATGAACTCCCAGGTGAGGACACTGGACTTGATCCTAAAATACTGAGTATTGGGGGGTAGGGGGTGGGGGCGGGGCTCTAAAGACTGCCTGAGTTGGATAATAGGCTGACCGAGGTCTGGAGAAGCAGCAGTCTTCTCAGAGACTTATTTCTGGGCTCAAGAGGGACAACAGCAGCATTGCAGCAAGGTAACAAAGGTCCCCGCTGCCTGTCTGGCACCTCTCCTTCAAGCCACTGTGTACTCCTTGCAAGCTGAGACAGCCTACCTCCTCAGTAGCCCCCTTTAGTGTGCTCCGGCCCTTGGCCACTTCCTGCCCCACTCAGGTTCTGAGAGCCCCTGGCAGAGTGTTTGGCAGCTGCTTGACAACTCCCCCACCCACCTCCGGTTTATTGCCTTTGTTAGGTGCCATCTGCCAGCAGCCAGGTCTTCCTGGAGGCAGGAAAGTGGGGGGAAAGCCCCAGGGCTCAGTCCAGCTCAGATCAAATTAGGCCACTTGTGGTAGCTATGGGCACCAGGCAGTGGCTGCAGCTCTCTGGGCTTGGTTCCTTTGTCTCTGTGAGAGAATAGCAGTCTTATCATCCCCATGGGCTTGTTGTGAGTGCCTGATATCAGCCTGTGGCAAATGCCCAGCGGGCAGGCAGCACCTGTGAAGCTGGCTGCTTTGCCTTTCTTTGGTAGCTCAGGGTCATGTTGAACATGTGTACATGCGGTTTTCAATTTGTGGGAGCATCTTAAAAACCCTGAAGATGCTGGGCAGGCGAGGTGCCGCCGGTTTTGCCAGGACCCTCCCACTACTCATTTCCTCTGTACCAGGTCCTTTCCTGGGGCAGCCCCCACTGTTGCATGGATCTTAGGCAGTTGACACTGGGGATGTCATGGTGGGCATCTTTGTTTATTTGGGGTCCTAGGTAGCCTGCGGAGAGGTGGACAGCTGGCTCCTCGGCAGTATGGCACTTAACCTTGGAGCTGGAACAGAGAAACGTCTGTTTGTGTTTCCAGGAACAAGAGGGGACAGCTGGCCCGCAGATAGCAGGCTAGGTCAGCTGAGGGTTGCCTTGGCGGCTGACTTTAAGCAAACAGCCGGGGCCAGGAGCCTGGGCAGAAGAAGGATGGAGAAGTGCCTGGTGGGACTGAGGACAACCTGAGAGCTGCTTTCTAGCTGCAGAGGCAGGGGTGACGGAGGCTACTCCAGGGACCCAGAGGACCAGCCCCCAAGGAGCTGACCATCAGGCCTCTACCTGGCAGGTGAGGAGAAAGAAGATTCCTTTCGAGGGTTCTGCCTCCTGTTGAGTTTTGTCCAGCTCCTTCAATACGTAGTACCCAGGTGGGAACTAAAATCAGATTTCCTTTGCAGAAATTATGTTGGCCTGGGCCTATCCGGTCCCATAAGTCACAAAATGGAAGTAGGTTGTATTTCTGGATGGAGCGCTCCAGGTGTGATAGCTCACACCTGCAAGCCTAGCACTCAGGAAGCACCAGCAGAATTGTAGAGAAGTCCAGGCCAACCTGGCTTATAGAGTGAGTTCCAGGTTCAGGTAGATTACATCATAAAACTTGAGACAGAGTGAGAGATGACAGAGAGGGACAAAGAGAGGGAGACAGGGACACAGGAAGACAGGGACACAGGGAGATGGAGAGGGAGGGAGAGACAGAGACACACAGAGACCCAGAGACCCTGAGACTCAGACAGACCCACATAGGCCCAGACTGAGACACACACACACAGACCACAGACACACCGAGAAAGAGACACACACACAGAAAGAGACACACATGGATGGGCACACACAGACACAGATACACCCTACTTACAGAGACATACATGCACACACACAGACATGCCTACACACAGAGACATGGACAGCATACAGAGTCATACTTACAGACATACATGCACACAGGGACACACATAGAGAGGCACAGACAGACACACCCTCACACCAGAGACATGGACATACCCACACACAGAGACATAGACTTGGACAACCCCCCCACACAGACATGGACAGACACAGAGATATGAACAGACACACACACACATAGACACTGACACACACACACAGACAGACACTGACACACACACACACACACACACACACACGAACAAACACTGACACACGCACAGAGACACAGACACACACAAAGATCCTCCCCCAACATACAGAGACCCAGACAGAACCACAGAGACTCAGACAGATATAGAGACAGGTGCACGCACATATATACACACACAGAGAGGCACATACAGAGAAAAACACACCCACAGAGAAAGACACACCCACAGAAACACACAGACACCTGCACCAGAGACACCCAGACACCCAGAGACACCCCCACCCCCACACAGAGAGAGACAGACACACACAGGGGCACCGAGAGAGAGAAGGAGAGAGAGACAGAGACAGACAGACACACACATAGACAGACACACACACAAACACACACACAGACAACAGACACACACAGACAGACACAGACAGGCAGGCAGACACAGACAAGCAGGCAGACACAGGCAGGCAAATGGTAGATAGAGACAACAGACGACATACATGGATGAACGGACACACGGACGGACACATACATACATGGACAGATACACACAAACAGACAAACAGATGTACACAGACACACACACACACAGATGGGCAGGCACACCCACCCCTCCAGGGATGGACAGACACACAGCATCAATGCACCTCAGTGCATGTCTCAAGCCAGTTTTTGGAGGCCCCTGAGAGGACCTAGCATGTTCTAGCTATCCGCACCCTGCTTTTTATGTGGGTGCTGGAGATGTCAATTCAGGGTCTCGTGTTTATTCAGCAGGCACTTTACAGACAGCCTTCCCCCCAGCCCCCATCACTGTCATTTGAAGTAGAGAGACGTGAGTGCATTTTGAGATATTTGCTGTTCTATACTGTTGGGAAAATATCTGATATTATGATTAAGACACCACAAATGTGACCATGATGTGCCAGCTATATTCATAATGAAAGGAAATGGAATATTCAGTTGTAGATTAATAAAAAAAAAGATTTCCCGTAACAAGATTGGCTCTGTTATCCTAATGTGTTGTGGGCTGATCTGTGTCCCTCAAAAGGATATATTGATGCCCTACCTCTCGGTGCCTCAGAATGTGGCTTTTACTTAGAAATAGAGTCATTCCAGTTGTAATTATTAGATTGAAAGCCTTCTGGAGTGAGATGTTGTCTGATTCCAACATACTTGTAGTCCCAATACTCAGGAGGCTGAGGAGGAGGAATGCAAGTTCCAGGCTAGTCTGGGCTAGCCTGAGCTATATGCAAGCTATAAGCAAGCTCCTGCCACAAAAACAAAACAAAGAGAACACGGGCTGGGAATGTAGATTAAAGAGTCTCAGGCTCAGTTCCTAGAAAAAGGGGAAAAGTCAGACTGAGGCTGGGATTATGATAGCCCAGGGGTAGCACTGTAATCTTGACTCAGCACTGGGGAGGGAGAACAAGGGAGGAGGAGTGGGGAGAGGAAGAGAGGAGAAAGAAGACAGCTGTGTGAAAGCAGGCAGGCAGGCAGGCAGGCAGGCAGACAGACAAGAACCCCTTGCAGTGCAGACAGAACTCAGAGGGCTGCAGCTTCAGGCTTGGGAATGCTGAGGAACTAGCAGGCTCCAGTGGCAAACAGGTGACAGACACCTTATGAGCCTGAGGCTGCAGACAACACTCAGCACTGCACATCCCCTGCTCTCAGGGTTGCTCTAGCAACTTTGTGGCAGCACCCCTAGGACACAGCTATGGCCTGGTGCCAGCAGGAACAAGTGCTGCTTTGGGCCTGCAAGGTGGCCTACGCTGGCCTGCACCAGTTTGCACGGCCTCATTCCTGTGCCTTCACGGGGGATGCTTGCCCAAGGAACATAGTTACCTTGTGATTGTCATGATCCGAGTGTTCCTACCTGCCC
Source organism: Mesocricetus auratus (assembly GCF_017639785.1). Taxonomy (NCBI): domain Eukaryota; kingdom Metazoa; phylum Chordata; class Mammalia; order Rodentia; family Cricetidae; genus Mesocricetus; species Mesocricetus auratus. The sequence continues at coordinate 54,421,000 of NW_024429191.1, read as the reverse complement.
CTGTCAGGCTTTTTAGAAATGACAAAATCAAGCTGTGCCTCTGGGGATGCGTGGGCAGAGCTTGTGGCTTGAAAGCCAGGGAAGAAGGAAGATATTTCGCATCTCATTTCAGGTGCAAGCTTTTCACCTTGGGAAGATGAAAAGCTTTTGTTTCAAGTTAGACAGAGAGGTAGGCAGGAGTTTGGGGGTCACTGGCCTGGGCATCCCAGCTCCTTAAAGGATCCAAGGACTAAATAGACACCACCACCATTATATTAGGGTGTCTTGTGAGTACTCGTGGGAGGTCTGCAGGATAACGGAGGAGAGCTGCCTCTGCCAGGCCCCCAGCAACTGAGCTGCTGCTGCTGGGGCTTGGTGCGGTCAGCACCCAGTGAGTCTGCTGGGCCGGGACCACGTGCTGCTCTGTCTTGCTTGGGTGAGAGGACAATGACAGACCCTTTGCTTTGTGACTAAGTCAGGATGGGTGTGTCAGGGCACAGGCATAGGAGCCCCGCCACAGCCACGGGGTGCAGGGACAGTGCCTGGAAGAAACTGTGCAGGGACCTCGGGGATAGGTAAGGCGCTCTCATCTGTTTACCTGCCTGAATCCTTCCTCTGAAGGTGACTGGAGAACTAAGTTCCTCACTCTCCTGAGAAACCTGTGCCAAGTCTAGGATTCCTGCTGTCACTTTTTTACATGTCATCTGCCTCCTCCTCTCTTCATATCTGTGCTTAAGTGTATTAAAATCTTTAAGCCTCCCCCCCTTCCAATTTGTTAAGACAGTGTCTCACTGTGTAGCATTGCCTGACCTGGAATTCACTGTGTAGACCAGGCTGTCCATGAATCCATGAAAATCTATCTGCCTCTGCCCCCTGGGTGCTGGCATTAAAGGTGTGTATGGTCACACCTGGCCATAAATTTTTTTAAAATCCTATTTTGTGTGTGTGTGTGTGTGTGTGTGTGTGATGGGGCACACATCTGAAAGTATTTATGTGAAAGTCATAGGGTGGCGTGAAGGAATCAGTTTTGTGTTCCATGTGGAGCTGGGGATCAAAATCAGGTCCTCAGCTTTGGCTGCAAGCACCTTCACCCACTGAGCCATTTTACCAGCCCATTAAAACATGTTTTTAAAGCTAGGTGTGGTAGCTCATGCCTATAGTCCCAGTACTTAGGAGACTGAGTCAGGAGGATTGCCATGAGGTTGAAGGCGGCTTGTGTTGTGTGCTGGGCTACAGAGAGAGACCTTGTCTCAAAGAAAGAAGTGGGGAGGGCAAATAAACAAATGTCCTTCTCTTTATAAACTCCAGCTTTTCTTCATTAATAATTCCAAATGGCACCCTGCCACTTTTACAGGGCGTGTTTCGTATTATGTCACACATCACTCTGCCTGCTGTCTGGTTCCTCTTCTGTAGCTAACCTTGCTGTGTCATCTGTCATTTTTGATGTTAACTGACCTAGGACCTGGATGTGTCATTGATCATTCCTCAAACGTCCAGGTCCTTTCTGAGTTTCAAGTTGGTGTGAACCACCTTGCCATTTGGCCAGAGGTAGGACAGGAAGGAGGCCCACCCAGAGCCAGGTCTAGGCTTGGCTGGGGCACTAGATGGATGGAGAGGAGGCAAGATGGCTGGCCAGGTCTTGCTTTGTGGGCTGTGGTGTATTAGCGAAGGTGTGCCAGACTCAGCGTGTTCAGGTACTGTGCTAGTCCAGGGACACTAAGGACATCTCCAGAGTTGTCTTCATGGGGACAGCAGACACAAGGAACCTGGAGGGTACAGAAGCAAGGCAGGGTCAGGCCAAATACTGGATAGAGGGAGAGAAATTACAGAGAAGATGGGGCTGGGTATCTGTAGGAAGAGAATGTTCCAGGTGAGATGGGTTAGCTGTAAAGTCAAATAGTGCACAAGCCAGGTGGACTTCACACACACACACACACACACACACACACACACACGCACACACACATGCGCGCGCGCGCGCGGGGGGGGGGGAAGGGAAGGAGAAATAATAACAACTTTAAAAAATTTTAAACATGAGCCTAGGAGATGTCTCCATGATTAAATACTTGCTGTACAGATCCAAAAACCTGTATAAATGCTAAATGGGCATGGAGACCCCCTTGTAATTCTAACCTCAGAAGGAGAATTACAGGTGGAGTTAATGGAGACGGGTAAGCCCCCAGAGCAAGTTGACCAGGGAGTCCAGCCAGCCATATTTGGTGAGCTCTGGGTTTTAGAGGTCTGCGTCACTAAATAAGGCAGAAGGGCAATAGAGAATGTTTCCTGACACCAACTTCGGGCCTCCACACGCATGTACAGTCCCACACAAGCCATGCAAACATACCCACACATGCATACTCCACATGCACGCACCACACGCAAAGAGGGGACATAAAAGGGCTAGTGAGATGGCTTACTGGGTAAAGGTGCTTGTTGCCAAGCTGATGATCTGCGTTCAGACACAGTGGAAGCAGAGGTGACTACCACAGTGGTCCTCTGCAAGCATGCTGAGCATGCTTGTGCCCGCATACATATCTGCGCACACGCATACACACAAATATATATTTAAGAGTCAGCAGGCGGTGGTATGTGCCCTTAATCGCAGCACTCGGGAGGCAGAGGCAGGTGGATCTCTGTGAGTTCGAGGCCAGCCTGGTCTACATAGTGAATTCCAGGACAGCCAGGGCTACACAGTGAGACCTTGGTCTCAAATCATCAAAAAATGTCCTCTGTGGAAGGCTGTGGGGGACAAGGCTGAGCACCTGGAATGTGTCTGAATTCTAGTACCCAAAATCTGATGTTTTTTTTAAAGGAATGTGGTAATAGGTAAAACTCCAGGAGTGTTCTGACTGGATGGTGGACTCTTTCGAGTGCAGCTTGAGTGTTTTGTGCTGTGGTAGTGTGGAGCCGCAGGCGTTTTTGAGCACACTCTGACCTATGCTACTATGGAAGATCTCTGGTTCCACAGGAAGGGCTAGCGTGTGAGTCCTAGGAGCCTGAAGTCTGATTAGGAAGCACTGCCACAGGCTGGCAAGAAGAGGGGCGGCCACCTGGGGCTGGGAGGAAGGGGGGTCCCCCAGAAAGGCAGATCTGGCAGGAGACAAATGAGTGTCAGACACGTGCTTCCCTGGGACTCTTATCTTGAATCCTCGTGTCATTCCAAGATGCTTCTGAGTGAGCCGTGCTCCTGGGTTCAGGATGGGCCTTGAAGACCTCCAAGCCTCCTGTTTGAGTCTTCCTTCCTCCCAGCACAGCGTGACAGGTGGAGATGTTGCTATCTAGGCTCACCCCATCTTGTAACTATCATCCTGTTTCCCTGCATCATAGTAACAGAGCAGATGTCAGGGCTCGTTGCTAAGGATTCCTGGAATATTAATGCCTGGTGTAGAGTGAAGGGCTTTCACACAGTGTCCAAGGCCTCAGCAAGCACTAGGGCAGGGGCAAGTATTGTTTTCTTTGTCCCAGCCTTTCCTCCCTCCCTGAGACGACCCCTCCCCCATCTCCTCCTCTGTCACCCTCAGTCTATGCACAGCTGCCTGTCTTGGGGTTGACAGATGTCACAACAGCAAATGTGCACCCACTCTGCCTCCCACACCAGGGCAGACATGACTAATGGATCACAGAATTCTTCCTGTGGGGGCTGGATGGGGACTAGGTTACTACACAGCTCTCTGGGTGCCGGCTCAGATTTTGCACTCAGTGTGAGGACTTTGCCTGCTTTGTCTCTAGCCCTCCTACCTTGCTTCTTGGGACTTGTCCTTTGTCATGTGATCAGGGAGGGACCTTTGTCTCACATTTACTTCCTCCACGTACACCTTTGTTTTTTTCCACAAGTGGAAAATCAAGCCTGACCTAGTAAGGTCAAGGTAAAAGGTTTTATTTGCCAAATACTATTTGTATGCATTATGTATTGCTACATTAATATGCAAAACAACCATCCCTAGACACAACCATTTACAAGGAACCCGGAACCTGTCATCTGGGTGGTTCTGCCACCCATGGCTGGGCCATGTGTTTCATTTAAGCATCAAGAGTCAATGACTCAGATCTCTCTCTAAGTGGCTGTTAGGAGGCAGGGCCTGCCCTGGCTGGTTGTCAATCGCCTTTTGTGAGTGGGCGCCCCCACCAGACAGGGCTTGCTCTCAGGTCCCACCGCCTGCCTCGTTCTCATTCCCGTGTTGTTTTCCTTCCTTCTCACATGAAGATGGTGTGGCCTGACTTGGGATGCGTTTCTCCCTGTGTGCATGGGGTGGAGGTGGAATGTTTCTCACTTGTGACGTCATCAAGGCAGACCCTGGCCAAGCAGATCATCTGGTCTTAGGCTCAGAGTCTATCCCCTGCTCACATTCTCCACACATTCTGGAATTCACAGGCTAGATAGCATCATCAAAAAGGTTCCTGAGAAGAAATAAAAGAACTGAACATCTCAGAGAGAGAGAGTGAGCAGGAAGAAGCTGTCTCTTGGGCCTGTGGCCCCTCCCAGGCCCTGAGTGGGACAGGGGCTCTGTGAGTATGTCATGCTTCTCCAAGGGCAGGTAGATTTGCCCTCTAGGTACGGTATATGTTACCTGGCATAGCTATGGTGAGTTAGGAGGCTGAGGACCAGGCAGCAGTGTTTCTGGGGCCCATGGTGGGAAGGACACAAGTCTTTCCTATTGGGAGTCCTGCTTGTTTTGACAGTATAGGGCCTTATTTGTCCACGTTACCATTGAACGGTGCCCCTAGCCCTCACTCCTGTTTATAGAGCACCCTGCTGGCTAGCTGCTACAGTACCTGCCAAGGCCCATCAACCAAGATGCTGAAGCCAGCACTGGTCCTACCAACTTCGAGCTAAGGAACCAGAAGCCTTCTTTAAAGTGGATGCAAGGATTTTGCAATGAAGGGACTTTGGGATAGTCATATACTCTTAAATACAATTAATTGAAGATCTATAGGTAGGCCCTTCAGAAAATGCAACATTGATATTAAGCTAATGGTATCTTGCTGCTTCCAGCAGATATTTCCTGATGGACAGTTCTAGACACACTTGGGAGAGAGCAGGCACGAGGCCCGCAGCTCACAGCTTTGAGCGGATGTGAACACTGCTGTATAAAAGCTGACTCAAAATGTGTTTCCCAAAAATGCCCACTCCGCATCTCCTTTGAGAATTTGCCCTAAGGAACTCATCAGAGATGGTCACTAAGATGGCTATTTCAGGGTGTCCTCTTTTGTGTTCAGTGTATAGGGAAAACTCGGAGGTCACCAGTGTGTCCCAGATGATGAACTATGTCTAGACTGCTCTGGTGTCATAATGCCAAGGGTATTGGAAATCACAGGTTGTAGTAGTAGCCTGAATAAACAGGGTAGACAACAAGAACCCAATTTTACTTAAGACCTGTGTGTAAATCCTTAGCGAAACACGGAAGGTCCTTACTTCATTAAGATGCTGAGCTTCATCATGGGGGAGGAGTGAGGAGTAAGTTTCTGGTGCTTTTTCTTTTGGGTGTGTTGAGGGGAGGCAGCACCTGCATGTGATGGTCGGAGGACAATTTACAGGAGATGGTTCTCTCTGTCATTCGGATCCTGGGTATCAAACTCAGGTTGTCGGACTTGGATTGGAGGCACTGAAACAACTCTCTGGCTCTTGCTTCTTCTTTGTCATACAACATCCCATGGAGTCCAGGGCATGAAGTTCTCAATGGGGACAGGTCCCCTGGGGACGTGGGCAGTGAACACCCAGGATGACCAGCTCTTAACTTTGGAGAGAACCTGATCACTCGGCTACACAGTGTTTGCTTTTACAGATCTTGCTCCGAAAGTTTCCAGGGGCTTATGAACTCTCTGTGCCCTAGGAATTTTCTCAAGAAGTTGGCATAAGCCACTCCTGTCCTTGCCTGCCCTCAGCACCCATAGCGCCTCTGTGTCTACTGGATGCAGTCTCTGCTCAGCTTGTGGTGCCCAATACAGGATGAGAGCCGCAAGGAGGCAGCTGCTGCCCTGAAAGGGCCTGTGGGTGCCTCAGCCCCTCCAGGGAAAAAGCTGATTTGTCAGAGTTACCCACTGCCACGTGGCAGCCAACCCCTAGGGAAACGAGAAACAAACTGCCTTTGAACCAACCAGCCACAGCCTGGCTAGTGCCTGTCCTGTCCGCTCTTTGCATTTCTGGCTTTTTTGTTTTTTTAGCTAAGTGTCTTGTTTGGGAAGAGCCGTCTCTCCATGAAACACAGCTTAGCTTAGCAGGCAACCACTGCAGCAGACCCTGTGCCTGGCAACAGGGACTAGAGAGGAGAGGACACAGGAGCCACAGTATAGGCAGAGAGAGGCTAGGGATGTCACTGCGGTCAGGCAAGGACCCCTGAGCCAATCTACAGGGTTGAGACACCACCACCAGCAGCAGTCTTGACTTGGGTCCATTGGACGTGCAGGAGCCACAGTATAGGCAGAGAGGGGCTAGAGATGTCATTGCGGTCAGGCAAGGACCCCTGAGCCAATCTACAGGGTTGAGACCCCACCAGCAGCAGCAGTCTTGGTCCATTGGACATGCACAGCCACTGTGCATGTTACACTCACACATGCCTCTCTAGGCTCTTACCTGTCACAGCTAAGATGACCTTAGAGACCCTGTGTGCTCTCTCTATGGTTAATAGAGGAAGTGACCAGAGCCCCACACAGTCATCTTTATATCCATTTCCCTCTGTTCCCCTCCAGACTAGTTCTGCCCTTCTTCCTGGACAGGTAGGGTTACCCTCCCGCTTCCTCACCTTCTATGAACCCTTGTTTTGTTCCCTCATAAGTTAGTAACAAATAGGCAGGACACACATTTAGCACACACAGTACCATTGATGGAAGCTGTGAGGCCCCAAGTCTGTGTGTGTGTGTGTGTGTGTGTGTGTGTGTGTGTGTGTGTGTGTGTGTGTGTGTGCGCGCGCGCGCGCGCACACTGCTGGGCAGTGACTCATGAGCTTTGAGTGTGCACACTAGACTGGCTCACTACCACTGAGATACACTACTAGCCCTTGGTGTTTTTGAGGCAGGGTGCTTCTAATGTAGCTCAGGCTAGCCTTGAACGCTTAAGAATGTGTGAGCCATAGTCTTCCAAGGCTCTCTCTAGAGGAGCAGGGCAGGCATGTTGGGTGGTATGTATACAATTTAGCAGAGAAGTGCTTAGGGGATGGGGGACACTGGGCAGGGGGGGACTTTAATTGGCTTCCAAGTCAGGGAGCTGGCAGCTAGCTCAGCCCCAAGAGGTTTGGCACACCCAAGCTGGCTCTGTGGCAGCTTCCTAAAATGGGCCTTTTCAAATTGCCCTTCCTGTCATCCATCTGTCCTGAGGCTGCTCTGTGTGAAGGATGGGCAGCTGTGCCTTCTGAGGTGCCAGCCGCAGCCTAGGGTGGGAACGGCAGTCCCTGTGCTCTTGTCTCTGGCCTTTATTCTGAGCCACCTCTGTCACGTGCTCACCTCTGTCATGTGCTCACCTCTGTGCACATGCTCGCCTCTGTGCAGTGCTCACCTCTGCGCACATGCTCACCTCTGTGCAGTGCTCACCTCTGTCACATGCTCACCTCTGTCATGTGCTCACCTCTGTGTGCTCACCTCTGTCATGTGCTCACCTCTGCGCGCGTGCTCACCTCTGCGCGCGTGCTCACCTGTGGGCTTGCATCCCAGTGTCCCTGCCTGGCCAGAGCCGTGGCCCACGCTCTGGAAGGGACATGGCTCCGCCTCTCTTGATCTCCCCATAGATGTGACTGTCTTACAGTGGCTCCTGTGGACTGGGCTGGCACAGGGGTTCAATCTGGAGTGGAGCAGCCCCTAGCCTCCCTCCCTGGACCCGCCAGCAGCAGTGTCACACACGCTCTGTGCATCTCAGCAGAGACTCGGGCACAGGGCAGTCCTGCAGGCCACCCATCCCTTGGGGAAACAGAGACCCCAGGAAGACCACTGACTTTGTCCTGCACCTTTAGGAAATCTGCACGAACCCCCATTTTTGTTTATTTTCTCCTGTGGACTTTTTCTCCCAATCTTCCTCCCTATCATAAAGGCCACCCTCTGCTTAGGTTGGAAGTGACAGGAAGCAGGGAAGCGTGCCACCTGAGGCTGGCACACCAGCACATGTAACCGTGTGGTCCTTTAATGGCTGGCTGGCCTCCCGACCCTCTCTTCTCATCTAACAGAAAGAATGATGGTAGTTACGTTGGGAAGGACAGAACAGAATGGCCTCCGGGCACCACAGACTGTGTAGACTTGCAATTGGCCAGAGGACAGCTGCACATCAGTCTCAGGGTTCCCTGGGTTGTGGCCTAAAACTGTCTCACTAGGAAGTGACCTGAAGGCAGTGCATTTATTCCCTAGAGTTGTTTTGGGGGCGGGGGCGGGTTTGAAGCTATGAGGAGGATCCACCTTCTCCCAGCTCCCTCCCGTTCTCTGCCATCATGGAGGTAAGGATTTCATTACCAGGTCCTTCTCCGTTTCCTCTGCTTGTCCTGCTCACCTGTCACAGCCTTCAGTCTAGAAGCTTCTGCAGAAAGTAAGGTCTTCCCAGTGCAGAGCCCCAAGGCTCCCGGCTTGCTCCTGTCTTCCAGGGCCACCCTGATAACGCCTCTGTTTCTGAAGAGTGGCCAGCAGAGCACAGAGACCACCTCCCTTCTGTGTCCAGTCACAGAGGAACTGGGCTGTCAGACTTGGGTTGCTGCCCTGGAAACATTGGTCTTGGCCTAGCGCCCCCTGCAGGTTGGGGGCAAAACTGGGCAGCTTGTGTAGAACCTGTCTACCTGGGTCATAACCATTCCATTTCTTGACACTTCCAGAATGTTAGAATGGAAAAAAAGAAGAAGAAGAGGAACATATGAGTTGTGTGTCTTAAATATTTACTTTGAGCAGGGGAATGCATTTCACACTCTCGTAGCAGTGTGACCATGCCGTTCACAAGCTAACAGAAGCTGAAACAAAAATGAGAAGCCCACAGTGCGCTAGGGGCTGGGAATGGGACACAGGTTAAAGGTTTTAATGAGCATGACGTTCTTGTTTTTATTTTTACATTTGAATGGTTTATTTGGGGGAACAGCACATGCTGCAGCACACCTTTGGAGGTCAGAGGACAGCCCAAAGGAGCTAGTTCTCTCCTTCCACCATGTCCTGGGAATCAAACCCAGGCCGTTAGGTCTGGCAAGAGCCCTTTATGCCATAAGCTATCTCATTACCCTTGAACTAGTCTTTTTGTTTTGTTTTGTTTTTTGAGACAGGGTTTTACTATGTAGCTCTGGCTGTCCTGGAACTTGCTCTGTAGACCAGGTTGGTCTCGAACTCACAGAGATCCGCCTGCCTCTACCTCCCGAGTGCTGGGATTAAAGACGTGCACCGATAGGTGTGAACTTGATTTTTGCACTCCTTGTTTTTCTGGGCTCCACTGGCTCCATTTGGGAGAAGGTCTGGAGGTGCCTGGCTTGCCCAGGGGTCCTTTCCTGAAGTATGGCCCAAGGTGGAAAGTCAAGTCCACCTGTGGGATGACAGTGCACCAGCACAGTGCTGCCCCCTGGTGGTCATCATGGACATGGGCCACATTGGTTTAGAAGAGCAATTCTCTAGGAATGGTTCAGGGATCCCTGAGAGTCCCCAACACTTTTGAGGGATCCTTAAGGTCAAGACTATTTTCCTCAACATGTGACCCTTGGCCTCTTTCACAAACAGAGAAACAGGAAGTGCTCAGATGTGGCTTCAGAAGCCTTGCTGGAGCTAGTTTCTAAGCAAGTGCCATCTGTTGAGTTTCAGTGCCGAAAAGCACACACCATTATCTCGGAAAGCTATTAGAATACTCCTCCGCCTTCCTTCACAGCCGTGAGAGCCTGGATGCCTTCCATGTACTTCACCAGAACAGCAACTCAAAGGTTAAAAGAGAAGTCAGACAAGAACGCCTAGCTGTCTTCAAAGTAGATTTAAAATATAAAAACAATCCCAGTTTTCTCATGAGTTGTCTTTGTTTTGAAAACACATGCTTTTCTCATAAAAGACATAAATTGTGTGAATACCCAATAAGCGGAATATCTTTAATGGAAATTTTTAGATTTCTCAGTAAAATATCACTAGATACAGCCTCTATGTTTTGGAACATTCAAAGGTTTTACTTTTCGTTGCGTGTGTAAGATGATGTATGCCATGGCACGGATGTGGAGTCAGAGGGAAACTGTGGAGCTGGTTCTCTTCATCCACCTTTATGTGGGTCCTGGGGACTGAACTCAGGTTGCCAGGCTCGGCAGCAAGTGCTTTACCCGCCTAACCATCTCGTCAGCCCCCAAAGACTGTTTTTGTAATGTCTAATGAATTGGAAATCACATATAGTAACCATCACTCCTATCTAATTCCAGAATGTTTTCACCATCCTACATTAGCTGTCACTGTCCTCTTGTGCCGGCTAATGGCCACTAATCTGCCTCCATAAACTGGCCTTTTCTGGACTCTTTCATAGACAGCGTCATATGGCGTGTGATCTCTGTGCGAGCCTGGCTTTTCCACTCAGCTCACTGTCTTCAGGGCTCAGCCATGTTAGAGCAGCTCTGAGAACTTTTTAAATAGCAAAATAACATTTCTTCATATGGATAGAACATATGTTATACCTTTATCGGTTGATGGTTGTTTTAGTTGTTCTTGCCTTAGGGGTTATTAGGAATAGCATGGCTAAGAACATTTGTACACATGTGCTTGTGAGGACATATGTTCTCAGTCCTCTAGAACACCTGGGTCGCTGGGTCGTGTGGCAAGGCTGTGGTTAACATACTGAGGAAACAGCAAACACATTTCCAGCTTCAATTTTCCCCACTGCTTAATTCAGTTATATAACTTTATTGGTAGCTTATAAATGTTTGTTTTTAACACGTTGCTATAATATCGGGATATTGTATTGAATAGCGATGAGGAATGCAAAGCCCAAAGTGTGTTAAAATGTATGTAATTGTGTTTCTGACCAGTAAAGATAGAATTGAAGCATCCATACAACTTTCATCTTGCGGCAGAAGGAATTCAATAAGCACAGAATTTTATTCTGAGTTAATGTCCGTGCATTGGTCTCCAAGCAAGGCTCCTGTAGGGTCTCCCTTCTCAGAAGAAATCACCCCAAATCAATTGGTAAGCTTGGAAAATAGGACAAAGCCTGATGACAGCACTGTCCCACCTGATCCAACCTCAGTGTTTTTAAAAATTATTTTTATGTATGTGTTTTGCCTGCATGTGTATCTGTGGACTACAATGCTAGCAGTGCCTTTGGAGGCCAGAAGAGGGCACCAGACCCTCTGAGATTGGAGTTGTCTGTAAACCGTCATGTGGGAGCTGGGAATCAAACTTGGGTCCTCGGGAAGAGCAGTCAGTCCTCTTAACTACTTAGTCATCCACTTCTCCAATTTTCCTACTCAGTATTTATTTTATAGACCATAGAAGGGTTCTGAATTTGCAATCCACAGGATGAGATTTGGTTAAGTCACTTGGAGTTAGTGCACACTGACCCAAGTTCATCTCCCCAACACATGTGCATGAGCATACATTCTCTCTCTCTCTCTCTCTCTCTCTCTCTCTCTCTCTCTCTCTCTCTCTCTCTCTCTCTCTCTCTCTCTCCCTCCCTCCTCCTCCCCCCTCGCTCCCCTTAGAAGGCACAAGCAACATCTTCATAATAGGCAGGCTGAGTTAGTTCAGTAACTCATAAAAAGCCAGCTAAGCCATACTACTTATGTTGAACCATCAGGTTCTAGAGAAGGGTCCTTTCCTGCAGGATTTTCAAGGATAGCCCTTGTGTACAATGACTTTTAAAACTGTCTAGTAGATGTGCTGACTGCTACTCTTGTCCTCTGAAGAACACTGTGGCTTTGGTGGGGACCTCTTAGGGAGCAGAGCATAGGGGCTATGAGCTGCCATTCTGGTTCAGTGTGGGGAGAGGGGGAATCGGGAGCTTGCCTCAGTGTCTTGTTATCTCCTCCCCGGCCTGTCCCTCGAGGGGGAGCTCAGGGCAGTGTGCTGTGTGGGAAAGGGCTGGGGTTGGATGCCCTGCGGGCTGGCCAGCCGAGTTGAAAGTTGCTGAGAGCATGACTTCTCAACTTTCTGATTCTCACCCTCTGATGTCCCATCTATTCTGGTCACTCCGTCATGAGCATACCTAGTCACCCAGTCAGGATTCCAAGGCTTTGGAAAACGAGCTTTGACTGAGGCCTCGCTGGAGGAATGAGTGCAGCGCCCGCCGGTGGTCCCGTCTGCCATCAGCTCACCAGCCGGTGACATGCTCTTTCCTTCTTGTCTCAGATGTGACTCCTGCCCTGGGCCGTGCTCCCAGCCATGGCTGACACCATCTTCAGCAGTGGAAATGACCAGTGGGTTTGCCCCAACGATCGGCAGCTTGCTCTGAGAGCCAAGTGAGTAGCGTTGTGGCCTGCTAGGATGCCCCTCATTCTCCTCTTGCTGCCGCCTTCCTTCCAGTCTTTTGCGAGGTTTATTCCCAGGAGGAAGTTTGGAGAGAGGTGGCTGCAAATGCACACCACTCTTGGCCCTTGTTTATTAATTATCCACTATGTAGAACAAACTCGTTCCCATTTCTCAGATAAGGAAAGTGAGGCCTGCACACCTTGCCCATATCTTTTGTGAATGGCTGGTTTGTGACCCACATCTCAGTTCAGCTGACCCCCAAACCTGTGCTCTATCACAACAATCCACAGGGAACAAGGCATCTTCATTGGTTCTGCTCCCGTCACTGACTGTCTTGGCTGCTCCCTGAATGAATGATTCCCTTTGGCAAAGACCACAGCTGGCCCACAGCATCCTCCCCTCCCCTTCAGCAGGGTCTCTGCCCCTCTGTGGTTCCCTTGTGTCCCCTTGGTGGGGGCATCTTGATTTTCTTGTTAACCCTCATCCCAGTGACCGTTCCGTTACGTTTGGGCCTGCACCCTCCCCTACTACACACCCAGAGTGCGCCTGTGGCTGGGCCTCTCAGATGCCCTTTTTCCTCTTAGTCTCTTTCAGCTCTCTGGTGGGTGCTGTCCCTGACTCCGATAGGCCAGGAGCATCCCTGCAGCTCCTAGACTGTGTCAGTACCAGGAGCCAGCATTTCCCAGCTGGGACCAAGTTTAAGAAATTCGCAATTAGACATTATGAGCCTGCAGGGGACAGAGCTGCGACATCAAAGGTGGATAGAAAAATTAATCTGTCACATTCAGGAAGAGTGGTGTCACGTGTGGCATGTGAGCATCTTTGCTCCACAGGTGACTGGTTCCTTCCATCTGGGTACCTCAGCCCCCTCCCACCCCGCCCCTGCAGGGAGAGTGACAAGGGGTGAGGTTGGTACCTCTTACCATCTCCTCTGATACCAAGCCAATGAGGTGCCCTCCCTGGCAGGGCTCATGTTGCTGGGAGACCTCAGCTCTTGTATTATGTACAAGAGCCCAGCTGTCCCTTGACCCTCCAGTGTCCCCTTCATCCCCAGCTGAAGCTCTTGTTCAGCAGCTGCTGAGAGCTGTCATAGGCTTTCAGAAAAGCCAGTGTCAGTGTCTTCTCCAGGTGTGTGTCTGAGGGACAGTGGTACAGACACCCCACTGCGGAGTTGGGGGCTGAGTCCAGTGGGTCCCCTAGGAAACTTGGAGGGTTTTCCAACCCACACTTTTCCTACCAGGCACCCCGGTGCCACTGAGCGTTCCTGAACTCATTTGGTCCTTCAAGTTAAAGCCGAGATAGGGAGAGGTGAAACTTGTGTGGTACCTAGGGATATGCAGTTCTTTTAATGGCGATGATTGGCAGTGGAGTGGGGGTGGGGTTATAACTGTGTACTGGACCGAGAGAGGCTTCCCTTTGAGTATGACGCTTCTGTTGACCCAGAAAAATAAATGTTACGAGGAGATATGGGGAAACTTCCAAGTAAGAAAGCGCATGCAAAGGTCCTGGAGTTGAAGGAGCAGGGCATACGGAGAGGCCCTGACAGGAGGCTGGTATGGTTTGAGTGAAGAGTGTGAGGGGTGTACAGGGTAAAAGGTAAGGAGGGGGCTAGGACCAGACAGGATAGTGCCTGGCCCTCTAAGACTCCCCTACCAGACGGAGAAACGGTGGGTCCCACATTGCAAGACTTCTAGCAATGCTGACATCAGTGATGGGCACATATCCATATCTTACAGGGATTCTCATTATGGACTCTGGACCACAGTGTCCAGGCAGTGTCTACACCATTCTCATGAGGGCTTTGGGGGTACGCTGGGATACTGCTGTAGTGGGCAGCCTTGCCTCCAGCAGTGCTGTTCTCTCCCAAGGCTGCAGACAGGCTGGTCTGTGCACACATACCAGACGGAGAAGCAGAGGAGGAGCCAGTGTTTGAGTCCCGGAGAACTGGAGGTCATCCTGCAGGTCATCCAGAGAGCAGAGCGGTTGGACATCCTGGAGCAGCAGAGGATCGGGTGAGCCAGTCAGCGGCTCCGGCAAGGAAGCCAGAGCACTGAGCAGGGAGGGTGCAGGGGGTCTGCGGTGTACCAGTCATAGACAGTGAGCTTCTCATCTGGGCCCCATGGAACGTAGACAGCTGGGAGCTGGGGGTTGTGCTGATCCAGGACCCCAGGCGTATGGGAATGAGCCCAGGGAGCGGTTTGGATTTGGTCTCTGTATACCCCCCTGCCAGCTGCAGCTCAGCCAAGGGATGCACTCAAGTGGAGGTTGACATTGAATCACGCACTGGGCCCAGCAGGAGGCGCCCTCCAGTGTGTTCTTGGCTAGGACTCGGTCATCCAATGTGTTGGTGTGTCTTTTTATTGTTTGATTTGGAAGGTCTTGGGTAGGAAAGTGCGATTGATTGCACTCCGCTACTTTGGGCAGGAGCTCGGTTTGTTCTGATCTTGTTATTTTTCTGTTCATCTTTTTCCATTAGTTCCATGATCATTTTTTAAAATCAGACACAGTAGAAAGGCAGCTTTAGAAGGCGATGGCCCCACTAGAAAGATGACTGCTGTGCCAATGGCTTCTTGTATGAGCCTCAATCACATAGACAGGTCATTATCGTGTCAGTGCAAATAGGGCTTACATCAGAACGGCTGTGTCTCTCTTCTTTTCAATCTAACCTGGCTCCTTACAGATCTCCTCCCCAAGGGTCCCTGCCAGGCTCTGGGCTAGCAATGAATACACACACACACACACACACACACACACACACACACCCGCCACCACTTCAGGGCTCCAAGCTCCACACTTGATAGTGAGCTGGGAGCAGGCTGCAGGAGATTCTACAGGCTCCCCTGTGCTGTGGAAGCACTTTTGGATACCCTCAGCCAGCAGGTCGCTGTCTCGGCCTCCACAGTGCTACCTCAGGAAGTCTGTTTTGTGGTCTGGTGCCACCCTAAGTGCTGGGTTGAAACCAAACTCCAGCCTGCAAATACCCAGGGTCTGCCTTAGCCCTCTGCCCTTCTCTGGCTTCTGGGACATCTCTCTGCACTCTTGTGTTTTCAAAGTGCCTTCTCTGACCTCCATCTACTGTACCCCTGGTCCCTCATTTGTCATCTTGTCCCCTCACTCTGGGCTTGTTTTCTTGCTCATGAATTTCCCCCTTTGTTGAACCTAAGTTCCAAGAGGGCTGTGTGTTGTCTTGCCTGTTTGCTACGCTATCCTCGGTGTCCTGCACATCCTAGGTGCCCAGCTGATGGCGAGTTAAGGAGTGACTGGGAGTTAGCCAGTGGAAGGGAAGAACAGCACATACCCTCCGACCCCAACAGCAGCTGTGCCCAAGCAGCCTTCAGGTTAAGGCCAGGAAGCAGGTTCCCTCTGACCCTGTGTCCTGTGCTGCAGGCGCCTGGTGGAACGGCTGGAGACGATGCAGCGGAACGTGATGGGCAATGGCCTCTCCCAGTGTCTGCTCTGCGGGGAGGCGCTGGGCTTCCTGGGCAGTGCCTCTGTGTTCTGCAAAGACTGCAGGAAGGTAAGCCCTGCTCTAGCCTTGCCAATCGGCTCCCCAGCATGGGGCAGCTTTGCTACCTGTGGCATTGTACCCGTTTCCAGGACAGTGTGTGCACACGTGTGCATGTTACATCTATGTATGTGGTGATATCATTTGCTTTTTTGCAAGAAGGGCCTGAGGATTGGATGATAGGGCTTCTGGAGGCAGCTCTGGGAAGGGAGTGAGAATCTGGGTGTAAACCCTGCTCGTATCCCATCCACTAAACCTCAGAAAACTGGTCTGGCAGCTCATGCCTCATTTTCTCAATCTGAAAAGCAGGGGCAACTATCACATGTACTCCAGCAAGCTGAGGATCAGGCACATTAAATGCAAAACTCATAAAGTCCTACCTAGTGTCATGCTGTGGTGGCGCTTGTCTTTAATCCCAGCTCTCGGGAGGCAGAGGCAGGTGGATCTATATGAGTTGGAGGCCAGACAGAAACACTGTCTCAAAAAAACCAAAAACCAAAAACCAAAACAAAACAAAAGGCACTTAGGCACTCAGTAAATGTTAGGAAAGTACTGTTTCTTCAGGACGGAGCGGTGCTGGGCCGGAGCCTCTGTTCTGCCAGGTCACTCTCTTGATGGCAGGAGAAATGCCTTTGCAAGATCAAGTGGATTTTCTCCTTTTCTTATGCTAAACTGTGCTGAGTGTTAAATCACTTCATAATGAGCCCAAGACTTTTTAATCGTTGACTTTAGTTTATTGTTTCCCAGAGAATAATGTACCTTCCAATGTCCGCATTTATTTAGGGTTTGGTTTTACTCGCTACCATGTGGAGCCTGTTACTCTTTTCTTCCTGGCAGAAACACTTCTAGATTATTCCTCTTCCAGCTATAGCTGGTGCTGTACGGTAATCAGCACATGACTGCCCTTGGCTGCCTCCCTAGGTCAGAGACACTGTTGCCCCAACACCTTCTCTTGTGTTTCACCCTTGTTTTTCTGGAACCCGTTTCTCAAGTAGCTCCCACGTGTCAGCCATTGCTTTAAGCTTGGAGTTCTTTATCATTCTTTGTATCTTATGTGTATTGGTGTTTTCACTGCATCTATGTCTGTGTAAGGGTGTTGGATTCCCTGGAACTTACAAACCGTTGTGGATACTGGGAATTGAACCTGGGTCCTCTGGAAGAGCAGACAGTGCTCTCAACCACTGAGCCATCTCTCCAGCCTCAAGCTTGGAGTTCTTAAAGTGAACAAGCCAGAGGGCAAAGAATCTTCTAAAGATGACAAGACTAGTCAGCTAAGGTGACTTCAGTGACTAATCGATCTCGGACGAAGGGGTCAGGTGGATGATGTTTTGTGACTTCTGCTCTCTGCCTCTGAGGCCCCTCTCCACCTCACAACGACTCTAAAGATTCCAGGTTTGAGGGACCATGACAGGCAGTGTCGTATCTCCTCTCCTGGGGAACGTCCATCCCAACCTCTTCCACAGAATGAGCTGCTGTCCCTAGTTATCAAAGAGTTAATGCCAGTTGCTCCTCAGAGAGCCATTGCCTAGGCAACAGACTGACCCAGGGGAGGGCCTCAGCTGGATGAGGGCTGTGGGAGAGATGTTCTCCCCTACTCCCATCCCCCACCGCCCGGTGCCCTGGGGTTGGGCTGGTCGCTGGTTGGAGGGCATTTCCATGATGTGTACTCTGCCAGCGGGAAGGAGACTGAGCGCTGGTCTGTCAGGAATTGGTTCAGGATATAGTTGGAGGGAAGCAAAGATTGAGGGCATTGGGAGGCTTCGGCGGGTTTTCTTCATGTGTCCTCAAGAAGACTGGGTTATCCATTCATAGGTGACCATTTTTTATTTAATTTTTGGGTTTTTGAGACAGAGTCTCTCTGCGTAGCTCTGGCTGTCCTGGCTGTCCTGGCTGTCCTGGAACTCTCTCCTTAGACCAGGCTGGCCTCAAACTCACAGAGATCCATCTGCCTCTGCCTTCTGAGTGCTGGGATTAGAGAGGGGTGCACCACCACCACCCTGCTTGCCTGTCTTTAAATAGTAAAGGATCCACCATGGGTCACAGGCCCATGAGACACAGTGACACCATGGGTCAGTCAACCTGGGCTATGTCCTTTAACAGCAGACCTTAATTTCCCCATGGCTTGCAGGACTGGAAAGTCCAAGGCAATTCAGCGTCTTCCTGGCCTGCCAGATGGATGGCTTCTCCCATGTCCTCAAATGGCACCAGGCACCCTGATGTCTCTTCCTCTACGGACATTAATCATATCAGATACAGTCTCATACTTGGGGTCCCATATAACCTTAACCCTTAACTTTCAGAGTACCCACTCTCCCAATATAGTCACAATGGGAGTTGGGGTTCAACATTGGAATTTTGAGGAACCAGCCTATTGTACTCTGTTTTCCTTATTAGAACTCATGCTTTGGTTTGGTCTTCTTGTTTGTTTTTCCTTCTTCCTTCCTTTCTTTATTTTTTAAAAATTATTTATTTTTAATTTGATGTGCATTGGTGTTTTGCCATGGGTGTTGGCAGACAGTTGTGAGGTGCCATGTGGGTGCTGGGAATTGAACCTGGGTCCTCTAGAAGAGCACTCAGTGCTCTTAACCGCTGAGCCATCTCTCCAGCCCTCTTTCTTCATTTCTTTTTTTTAATTTTTTTTTAATTTTGGTTTTACGAGACAGGGTTTCTCTGTTTTGGAGGCTGTCGGTCCAGCCTGGCCTCGAACTCACAGAGATCCGCCTGCCTCTGCCTCCCGAGTGCTGGGATTAAAGGCGTGCGCCACCAACGCCCGGCTTCTTTCTTCATTTCTAAGATGGGTTCTCAATGTGTAGCCCCAGTGGCCCCAAACTTAAGCCTTCTGCCTCCGCCTTTGGAATGCTGGCGTTGTAGACAGTACCACCATGCCTAGAAGAATCGGTGCTCTTTTGAGCTTTAGGTTGAAGCTGCCGTCATTAGTTCCTTGTTTTCCAAAGTTTAGGCAACTGAATTTGGATACCTTTGCAATTCTCAATATTGGTGTCGAGCTGGCAGGGACCCCCTATTAGTGTGCTAGTGCCAGTGAGTTATACAGTCCCCAGGAACAGCCTGTGTGGTACTCAGGGATGAGGGGAATCCAGAAGAGGGGGATTCTTCTCTCAGTCCTGACTGCCAAGGTGGATGGGCAGTATTCTCTAGCGTGACACCACTGCTATAGGAACCTAGGGCTCCCAGGACTTAGCAGGCAGGATCCCTGTCTGGAGGAGCCAGTCTCCTAAAGCCAAAAGGTGTGTGTGCTTGGGCAGGCTGAAGAGAGAGAGAGAACACAGGGGAGATCCCTGGCATTGGAAGTGTCCAAGCCAGACCTCTCTGGGGAGGACAGATCCTCAGCTGCTTCTGGGGACACTGATGCCTCTCCAGCAAGATCTCTGACAGTGTTGAGTAGCCACAAGCTAATGAACACCCAGGTAGGGGTGCAGCAGGCTGGAGCTGTGGCCCTCTGTAATTGGGCCTGCACAAACGCTCACAGACTGGCTGCCTGGCCTCATTTGCCTGGCTGTAGTGGGAAGGGAGAGGGGCTGGCTGGTTAATTAAAGAGGCCTGGTACTCCTAATTGCCTGTGCTCTGGGTCGGTCAGCCTTCAGCCTAATTAAGAGGCTGGCTTTCTAGCCATGGGAGGCTGTGCCTGGCTGCTGGATGACCATCTGAGCCCAGGACAGTTCTGTCACCAGCCTAAGGAAGCAGTTGGAGCTTTTCCTGGTCTCAGCCAAATGGATCTCACAGTATGGGCCCAGGAGAGCCAGCCTGACATAACCTAGATCATGATTGCCGAGTCCTGGTGGCAGCCTGAGGTTAGCCTGCGTTTTTCTTCAGTTCCTTGGCAAAAGTTCCCATGGGGGTATCATGACTCCAGTCCAGCATGGGGGAACTCTGTAGGGCGGGGTGTGGGCCACGCCTGATCCCTCCTGCTGCAGGCTCCAGACCATTTTCTCTAAGGAGGTTGCTGCTGCAGAGACTGGCAGTAACCACCCCAGCTGGACAAAGCTGTGTGTGCCATTTCCCCTGAGCCCCAGACTCCATTCTGTTCAGGGCGAGCAGGGAAGGGACAGATGGCCTTCCTTGTCACTCTCCTGCCTGCCACCAGCCTGGGCAATCTAAGGAAGCAGAGTTCCCCCCTGTCCACCCATCACCACTGTGTACCTGTCCCCGGCCCTCCTCTCTTGGAGCCCAGGTAGTTTCTCATCGTCTGCCAGTAGCGCTTCCTATAAAGTCAGCTGATCTGAGCAGAGACTGGGGTGCTCCTTTGAAGATTTGGGAATCTCCCCCATTAGTCCTCCTCCTGAAGGTGAAGACACCCGAGGAGTCAAAGAATTCAAGTGCTGGCTACTCAAAGTGAGGACTGAGGACCAGAGGCTCAGACATCCCTCTGTGCTAGCCAGAAGGGCACATTCTCAGGCCCCCCTTGCACACCCGAGCCAGAATCCTCATTTCACCAGATTTGTCAAACATGATGTCTTCAAGTGTCATCCATACCACAGCATGTGCCTGTTGGAATTCCTCTCCTGTATGAAGGGACTTACCTTCTGATGTGTCTATTCCATCATACTTGGCCAATCTATTCACCTGTGATGGACACTTGGGGTGCCCCCACGTTTTACGAACAATGTGACTGTGTACACAATTGTGCAGATCTGAGATCCCATTTCTTTTATTTTCTTTCTTTTCTTTTTTTTTTTTTGGTTTTTCGAGACATGGTTTTTCTGTGGCTTTGGAGGTTGTCCTGGAACTAGCTCTTGTATACCAGGCTGGTCTCAAACTCACAGAGATCCTCCTGCCTCTGCCTCCCAAGTGCTGGGATTAAAGGCGTGCACCACCACTGCCCACCCAGCTGAGATCCCATTTCTAAGTCCCCGGGAGTATATACCCAGCAGTGGCATTGCTGCATCCCACAGTAGTTCAGCATGGTTTTGTAAGAAATTGCCATACTGTTCTGCACGGTGGCGGAATGATTTTACATCTGCCACCAGTGTGCAACAGTTAGGAGGTGGCCAGTGCTGGTGTGCGAAAGTCCCTAGTGGCTCCCATCCTGAACTCCCTTTCCGAGTTAAACACCCTGGCCCCTGGTGAGGACAGAGAGAAAGCATGGAAACGGCAGCCAGCCACCTCGAGAGATAGCATATTCATCCTAGTTGCCTCCAAATTGGCCTCGTTGTGTCCTTTCTCCTCCTCGGCCTAATTCGATGTGGAAAACGTGTGTTTGTGCCTTATTACCAAGATGGATTCTTTCATTCAGCCACTGATGTTTCCTAAATTCCCGGAAAAAGTCACTAATTCTCTGCCCGGAGGGGCCGCTCTGGCTGCTCGCCTGTCGCCAAGGCTGTTTGGCAGGAATTGACTTGGCTCCTGTTGATAGGATCACAGGATTGGACCAGACACCAAGCTGCATCTTGGAACATCCACCTCGCCTGGGGTTGGCAAGCAGAACATCTCCATTAAGGGACACTCGTCTTGCCTGGTGCCTGCAGCCAGGCTTTCTTTCCCTAAATATAGGAACTGCCACTCGGTGCCGTTCAGAGCCCATTCTCTTCGGCCCCTCATGCCACCAGCAGACCATTGACCTACTCAGGGTCATCTGGATAGAAGAAGGTGGGCTATGGTCCACTTGGCCAGTTAATGCCCATAGCTCAATGGGCCAACTCTCCATCCCTGGCCTGTGTGTCAGCTCTGCAACTCTGGACATTGTGACTTCCAGGGAGAGATGGGGATGCCAGGCCTACCCTGCCCCCAGATCTCATATGGGAGATGGAGAGCTGCAGGAGAGGAAGGCAAAAGGAGCCCCAGAATAGATAATGGGGGGAAGCTGAGCAGCCGTCATTGATGGGGAGCAATGCTGGAGGGGATGAAAAGGTGCCCTGTGGGGCCTGGCTAGAGCAGGCGTGGATCTGGAGAGGCCCAGGGCGGGTGGGCTCTTGGTGTGGTTGGTGATTTGAGTAAATGGGTGACTGAGATGAGGAGGGAGAAAGGCAGGAAGACAAGAGAACCTAGAGCGGGATCCAAAATCAGAGGGAGGGGCCAGGCCGAGGCATCTGCATTTGCTCCTGTATCAACATAGCCATCCAAGGGAGTTGAGCAGGTCTGAGGTCTTTGAGAGAGGTCAAGTCCACACAAACTTCTCTGGGAGATTTGGTGGCAGGGGGGACTGTGATGCATTGACAGAAACACCAAGATAGACACTCAGAAACAGGGGAGAAAAATTTTGAAACAAGTTCAGGTTACGGGGACTAGGGATGTGGCTCAATTGGCAGAATTCTTGACTAGCGTGCCCAGCGTGACAAAAGTTGTCGTGGTAGCGCACTCTCCAAAGTCAACTTCAACCATACTGCAAGTTCAAGGCCAGACTGGGCTACATAAGACCCTGTCTTTTTTTAAGTTTCCAGTAATTGACAGCTGCCTCCATGCCAGGCCTTCTTAACCCAATTTATCACCAGAGCCACCTTGAGAGCTGGCTAGCCATACTTCTCAGGTGAGGTCTTAATGGCCTCACTCAGGAGTCTGTGTCTGAGTGCAGGTGCCCGCCATGGAAAGGCCAAGGCAAGAGGAGTAGGTGAGGGCCTGTAGCTGTCAGTTGACATTTTCATGACCTAATATCTCCAGGGATCTAGGTTGTAGTGCCAGCTGTCTGTACGGTAAGTTGGGCACCTGTTGTGTGTACCATATTACCCAGGTTGGAGATGGGACAAAATTAAGAAGAAACCACCCTGTGACCCCACAAAGCTGTCCAGTGGGGCATAAGGAATAAAGGAACATGACAGAGAAGGTGAGCTGAGCCTCCTTCCCTGCCTAGCTCCTCAGCACTCAGGCACTATCTTCAACAGCAGAGCATTTAACAGCAAGCAGGCTGCTCCAAGCTCGGCCACCGAGACCTAAGGGCAGGATCTTACCCTAGCCTGAGCACTCAGCCTAACCCCCAACCCACCAGTGCCTTCACTCCAGCTTCAACTCTGTTTCCTAAACCTGTGACCCCTACCACCTCCCTGGCCATATGCCAGTTAGTCCGGAGTCTGCTGTGAACAGGCCACTGGACGTGGTCCTCCCCTATACCAGGGACCAACAGCTCGTAGCACTAGATCAGGGGTCCCTCTTGCTTTGGACAACCGGTGAGCTACAGAGGATTTTACAAGGATTGAAAACAAATACAAAGAGAAGCTTGTGGCAGGTGAAAACGGTAGGGATTTCGATTCAATCTCCATAAGGGTTTATCAGAACATAGTCATGCCTGCATTTGCATATTGTCCTTGACCACAGTGGCAGAGCTGAGTAGTGACACAACTTGCTTCCTGGCCCTCCCTTCCCTAGGCCAGGGCACCTGATGGCTCCAGAGGGTAAGAAGGGGGCTTAGTGGGAGGGTTTGCCCAGCACGAGGGCCTGGCATCATCATCAGTTCTGCAGAAAACAAAAGGTGTGGAAAGGGAGGAGACTTCTCCCCTGGTTATGTCATTGGTGGGGAGCAGGCAAGTGGTTCAAGGTCAGGTGGTTGAGCCCAAGCATCTTAAAGAGTCATAAGGTAGTGCTTAAGAGTTGTATTTTCCTGGATTTACTTAGTATGCAGGGGATGGGACCCAGGACCTCAAGCATGCTAGACAAGCCCTCTGTCACTGAGCTATACCCCTGGCCATCTCCTCCTGGAATCTTAAAAGATAGTGAATACTACTGCTAGCGTTTAGAACACTGGACTCAGTTGCCTGTATTCTCCTGTCTCAATTTTCTCACCTGGAAATTGGGGATAGTCGAAGATCCTGCCTTGGAGTATGGTTATGGGGGTTGGAATGAGCTAGGCATGTGATAGGCTCTTAGAGATGGTGTCTCACGCACAGCAACTGCTACAGAATTGTAAAGCGTTTATATAATGTAGGTAAAATATTAACCCAGCTCTGGCCCTGTTTTTCCTTCCAAACCCTTCTCTCGAATCCAAATGTATATGGGTATATATGCTATATGTATCCTATGACTGTGTGTGGTTTTTGAGACAGGGTCTTGCAAAGTAACCCTGACTGGCCTGAAACTTCTGTGTAGCTAAGAATGGCCTTGAGTTTCTTTCTTTTTTTTTTCTTTTTCTATTTTCTTTTTCTTTCTTTCTTTTTTGTTTTGTTTTGTTTTGTTTTGTTTTTTGAGACAGGGTTTCTCTGTGGCTTTGGAGGCTGTCCTGGAACTAGCTCTCATAGACCAGGCTGGTCTCGAACTCAGAGATCCGCCTGCCTCTGTCTCCCAAGTGCTGGGATTAAACATGTATGCCACCAACGCCTGGCTGGCCTTGAGTTTCTAATCTTCCCAGCTTCACCTCCCAAGCAATGGAATTACAGGCCTCCTCCTACCTCCACCCCAGTGCCTATCTTCTTGATGGAACTAAATATATTCCTTATTCTGTAATTTCCTTTGTTTATATTTCACTTCATACCACATCAGAATCAGTCCCTACACACACACACACACACACACACACACACACACACACACACACACACAAATCCAGTTCTGTTTTTAGAAACTGTAATAATATAAGGGAATTTTACAGGCTTCTCCATAGCCACTCCTTCCCAGGCTACTCACAGCCTGCTGGGACCAGGGCTGGAGTGGAATGAATAGCTGCCTGCCTCCTTAAATGGCAGATATTTCTCATTTCCCATCCTGTTCCCTTAGTCTGCCTCTCTCCCGGGACCCACAGGCCTCTGCAGCTTGCTTCCTGCCCACTGCCGACACAGATATACTCATCCATGTCTGAAACCCATGTGGCACAGTTCAAGCTTATTTCCAAGAGGTCTCCTTGGTCCTTCTGTGGGGCGGGTGGGAATCCTGTTGTCTAAGTCCATCTGCATCTGCACCCACCATCCTGGGCCACATCTAGTCACAGCCTTGTCCCTTCTGTGATGAAAAGCCATCCCTTCCATACACATACACGTCATCCCTCCACCCCACTCGAGCACTACTGTGACAGGAAAGGCTCTTTGAGCAGATCCATCCTGTGACGCTCAGGGCCACAGTTACCATGCACAGACAGGGAATCTGTGTGACAGGTGCCACTGGTAGCCCAAGCACACGGCCCATACCTCTGCGCCTGCCTGAGTGTTCTGGGGCATTAAAGGCACTCCAGTGTTTTTCCTAGCCCTGGGCTCAGGCTGTGACTCATGTCCTCTGAGAGTCCCTCTGTCTCTTGACATTTCTGTGAAGTCCTGAGTCCCCACAACCCACATGACCGGCAAGAGGCGGTGTTTAGATCATTTTCCAGATGGAGAAATGGAGGCTTGGAGATATGGCACATTCATGGTGGCTCAGCTCGGTTCAGATGTTACTCCATAACTTGTGATGAGGGAAAAGAGCGGAAGGCATGCAGGAGACTCTAAAAGAAGGAGACACGGGTGCCACCTTGTAGATGGGGTTCCCAATGCCAGAAGCAACCACTATGCCCATGGCAGATTATAGAGCAGGGGCAGCACCCAGCATTGGCTCCCTAAGGCAGCGCCTCTTACAAAGCCAACCTGAGGCCTTGCCCCGTTTGTTACGGTCTGACCTGGTTTGTCATGACCTGGAGACGTCTGGACAGACTCAATAGACTTTGCAGGCGTCTGGTTTTAGTCATCCTGAGGCTTAGGCCCTCACCAAGCGGATAAGAGTTCCTATAGCCCAAGGGCAGGAGGCAAGCCTGTCTGGGCTCTGTGGGCTTGCCCAGGCTGGGTCGCAGTGACATCCCCTGCACCTACCACCCAGCAGCCCCTGGCTGCTGCAGTTGCAGCTCCTTCCTCCAGGTCTGGCGGATAGAGTCGTGGAAGGGCTCCGCAGCAGGAAGAGCCATTGGCCAATCTACTTAGCGGCTCTTAGCAGAGGTAATTCTGTGCATTCGCTCGTCTTCCCTTGTGGTAAATAGCAGATAATGACATTTCCAGTGCTCGATGTGGCTCAGTGCCACGCACTGCACCTCTCCGACTGGGCTGCCGGCTGCCACACTCGGGCTGCCACACTCTGGCAGGCCTGAGACTCTTCCTCGCTGTCACACCTCCCTTTGTTTCTGGAGACTTTTCCCGGAGGCTGTCTGCTGCTCTACCTCAGCTCAGGGAGTGGCTTGCCAGCCTTCTGCACCGGGGGCACCAGGGCAGTGCTGATGGGGAGAGAACTGGTTGTCCTCCTAGGCTCCGTGTACCCCAGCCTCAAAATCGACAAGACTGGGTGTGTTCACAATGGTGTAGCTGGAGACCCCAGCCTCAAAATAAAAAACCTGGGCAGTGGTGGCGCACGCCTTTAGTCCCAGCACTGGGGAGGCAGAGGCGGGTGGATCTCTGTGAGTTCGAGGCCAGCCTGGTCTACAGAGCGAGTTCCAGGACAGCCTCCAAAGCCACAGAGAAACCCTGTCTCGAAAAACCTAAATAAATAAATAAATAAATAAATAAATAAATAAACCCTAAGTTTGGGGACATAGCTCAATGGTAGATTGCTTTCCTTGCATGAAAGAGCCCTAGTTTCCATCCCTGATCCCACCTAAAAAAAGCAAAGAATTAGGGCTTTATAAGCTATTTGGGGGTTCTCTAGCCCCTTTCCTTTGAAACCGTTTCCTCTCTTTTCTGAGGCTCAGCAGAGGGATAAGCTGGGTTTTCCCTTCTGAGAAACTACATTCAAATGCAGACAGGGGTATAGTTGGCCCTATAGAGATGGAGACCTAAGCACGTAGGTCCAGGGAATGGGCCACACTGCTGCGGTAGGGTCCCCTTCCAGTCTCCAGTCACTGCTCGCTCTCTGCTCCTGCCCTCTTACATTCTGCCAGCATCACTCTCCCCATCTCTCTGTAGTCTTCAGTGGCCTCCTACTGCTTCCAGGATGAAGTCCAAATGCCTCCACATTGTGTCAGGGCCTCCGGTTTCTTCCCTAGCTGCAGCACGTTGATGCTCCTAGAGTAACTGGCACTAACTCCACCCAGGGTCCTGTGTCCACCCGACCCTGATTGCCGTTGTCTCCCGTGGAGCACCAGGTCCGCCATCACCAGGGTCCCTGATTAGCCATTAGTGCAGTTGCCCAAAGATCATCAGAAGCTCTGGGGTGTTTGTCTAGTCTGCTGGATTTTTTTCAAATGAAAACAAAACAGTTCCAAGAATGAACCTACTGGTCTGCAGAGCTGGAAAGAGCTAGAGGGGTGATGTAATCCCCGGAGACCAGAGGGGCCTTGCTGTTTGTTCCTCGGGGACAAGATAGAGCTGACAAGTAGAGATGCCGAGCCGGAGCCTGGGCGCTGGGGCCTGGAGACAACCTACTGACGTTGACGGGGGGGGGTCTATGATGACTTTGTTTCTGGAGGTGCTTTGGACTGGCCGTTTTGACCCACAACCACACCAGGCCTTCTGACTCCTACTCTGCTGTATGTGGCCCAGCCTCTTGGGTCCAACAGACCTAGGGCTGCCTGACTGTGCGCTGGGTCCCACCTGCCTCCCCAGGCCCTGAGCCCAACAATGGTGGCCCTTCCCCTTTTACATTGCCATTCTGTCAGTTGCAGCCCTTCCTGACCAGCTGTCTGCTGGTGCCCAGCGAGTCTCTGGAAGCAAGGTTGAGCTGTGCTCATCTCACCTGACCCTGACCCTGCCACCAAGCCTTTCTGCCGCCTCTTCCTGGTCCCCAGGGTGCTGTTTCCCGAGGGTCTGCCTGTAGCTGGCTCTTAGGCTTTCTCTCCTCACGTAAGCATTTATTGAGCACTAAAGCCCAGGCTGGGTTCTGGAAATAAGGCAATGCCTGGCCCCTCCCCACATTCTGTTCTGCACTGCACTCTCCAGCATTGGAAGGATGCTGAGCCCAAGGCTTCCCCACCTCCCGGGGAGTTCTGATAATCCTGCAGGACCGAGTGTCATCCCCTGCTCCAGTGTCTGACCCTCCCTATGTAGAAGCCCTGACCTTCCTTCCAGACCCTCCCTGTGTAGTTGTGATGGTCAGGCCTTCCAAGGAATTCTAGGGACAAAGACCAAAATACCAAAGCCCATCCCCTATCTTCTCCTTCCTCCGCCCACCCCATCCTGCTGGCCAGGTCTCTGAATAAGCCTCGCTTGCCTTCCTACCTTCTAAGCCCATGGAGGTCTATTAATTCTACAAGTGTCTGGAAGTGTTCTGGAAGACAGCTACATTCACCACTATACCATCAACATATCCTGGGAGTGTTCTTCTGGAGAAAAAATGTCTGTTAAAAACACGGAGGACAAGCTGGGCGGTGGTGGAGCACGCCTTTAATCCCAGCACTCGGGAGGCAGAGGCAGGTGGATCTCTGTGAGTTCGAGGCCAGGCTGGACTGATAGCCTCCAAAACAATACAGAGAAACCCTGTCTCGTAAAAAAAAAAAATCACGGAGGCCAGATTAGCTAGAAGAGTGATTGAGTCTCTGAAATCACGTCTCTCCCCGTAAATGCTCCACAGTCCACCTTGGGCCCAGGCATGGAGGGAATTCTACCCTATAGAATCTTGTGTTTAGTACTTAGCCTCCCCTCCCTGCCAGACAACCCTGTTCCACACTTCTGCTGAACACTGGAAATTAAATATGAAAAGTGTGGGTGGGGAACATGGTTCAGGAATAGAGTACTTGCCGAATACTTGCCTAGCATGTTTGATTCTTATGGTCCCAGGGGGAGCTGCTTACAAAAGAGACATCAGTGTGACATGGTCAGTACTGCTCTGGAGTTGGCCTTACACCTGAAGGGCGACCAGGGTAGACAATAGTGCCTCTTGGGGAGCTCAAGGAAGGAGCCACTGAGGAGGATACTTTTGGATGTGTCTCAAGGATACAAGGATGTTTGCCAGGCATGAGTCTCAGCCTGAGCAGAAGCCTTGGAGACAGGAGAATGGCCACAGTAGCAGAAGCAGACCATGAAAGTCAAGGCTAAGAGGAGGACAGGCCGGAGAGAGAGCAGGACCAAACAGGGAGCGTCTGTCTGTCCTTCCCTCACCCCTGCCCAGTCATGAGTACCTCTTCTGCCGCTGTGTCCCTCCACTTACTCCAGAGCCTCCATGTCGTCGTCCCGACCTCGGCTGACGTTGTTTCCTAAGCTGTAGGTATGAGCTGGTGAGGACCAGCAGAGGCTCCTGCTCCACCCTTCCATGAAGACTGAGCCTTCCAAAAGCAAGACTGAGCATCTCTGGTTTGGGGGTCAGGCCCCAGAATGAGAGGGGGAAAAGCCGAAGGTGATTTCCAAAATGTGTGGGGATCAGCTGGGCAGCAGATTTTCTAGTTGGGAGGTCCCCAGTCAGGCCCCACAGGTCAGGGATCAGTTCCGCAAGGCTGTACCCCATTTCAGATAGCCACTGATCGGAAGTCCCGCCTCTGCAGCACCAGGCCACCAGTCATATTCCCCGCTTGGACTAACGCTGAGAGAACTCAGAGTTCAGGGAGATGTACTTCCAGGTTTGTTAGAAAGGCCATTACAAAGCATTCAGGTGAAAAGGTGTGGAGGAGGGGGTTCAGGGCCTATTTGTGGGGACCTCCATATGTTCTACTGTCCAGAAGCCTAGAACCCTCCCTTCTGGTTTTTATGGAGGTTGACATGACTGATTTACATTGCTGGTCATGACACTTGACTCAATAGTCACCTCTTTTCCTCTCCTCTGAGGTTGAGGGGTGGGGACATAGTCCCAGCCCTCTTGGTCTTTTTGGTGACCAGCCCATTCCTAAGATGTCTTAGAAGTCACCAGTCATCTCTTTAGCATATGAAAAGATATTTTTCTTTCATTTCCTTTTTTCTTATTACATAGCCCAGACTGACTGTACTCTTGCTTCAGCCACCCCAGTGCTGGGATTATGTGTGGGTGTGCCACCACCCCAGTGCTGGGGTTATGTGTGGGTGTGCCACCACCCCAGTGCTGGGATTATGTGTGGGTGTGCCACCACCCCAGTGCTGGGATTATGTGTGGGTGTGCCACCACCCCAGTGCTGGGATTATGTGTGGGTGTGCCACCACCCCAGTGCTGGGATTATGTGTGGGTGTGCCACCATGCTCGGTTTCAAAGGCTGTTCTTGGGCTGCAGCGGTGGCTCCACGGGTAAAACCTTTGCTGTGCAAGACTGAAAACCTGAGTTCAGCTCCCAGAACCCATGTTAGAAACCAGATACAGCAGTCCACGCCGGTAATCCCAGTGCACCTGCAGGGACATGGGTGGTGCCTCTTGGCAAGAGAGGCCTGGGTAAGCAGGACCTGAAGCAGGATTAGCCTTCATGGGGATCACATTCCTGTTGTGGCCATTGTCTATCTGGGAAGTTGATCTTCAACTTGTATTCAACTTATGTACTGTGTCCCCCACACTCTAAGAACAAGTGACATCTGTTTCTGAGCCTAGAAGCACTCTTCTTAATGTGCAGGCAAGAGGCAATGCTCAGGTAAGAGACAAGACTGATCGGGAGGGGGCTGTCCCCTTCGCTTCCTAACCCCTGTGACCCAGCACCTGGACATCAATGCCATAATGTTGAGTTGGGTCTAGTTCAAAGCACACTTTATATAAGCCCCCCCCCACATTTCCCAGAGCTGGATCAAATCAGGGCTTTGCACATGTTACTCTATCATTGATCTGCACCCCCAATCCAAGCTCTTACTTTGGTATTACGCATCAGAGTCTCAGGGTCCCAGTCTAGTTCTGCCCTCTCCTCCATGTGTGAGCTTGGCTGAGCAGCCCAGCGTCTCATCTGAGGCCTTCAGCTCCTCATCTGAGATAGTCAGATCCTTAAAGCCTCCCTCCAAAGTCACTAAGATTCAATTTGATAACGATAATGTATGCTGGGTGTTGAACGTGGCGCCAGGCATGGGATACGTGCTTAACAAATGGTGGCTATATTGTTAGGAGTTGTAACTCTAAGTAACCACATGGCAGGGGACGAGATTGATATGAGGCGGTTTCCTCCATCACCCAGGCCTGCTTTCTCCTCACTGCCTCCAGGCCTGGAAGTGATTTGATTTGCAAAGCTGAAACTGGGTTGAAGAGTGGCTTGCCACTGCTGGTCCCCAGAGGAGACTGAGCTGAGCCTTAGTCCTCTGGTGATTCAGACAGGGTGTGAGTGACTCAGGTCCGAACAGTTCTAAGTGCCTCGGTTGGCAAGTAGATTAAAGAAGCAAGAAGTGGCCTTTGGGGCTGCAAGGAGCCCTCCAGGAAGGCTTTACCTTCGCCAGGCTGGTTGGTTTTGGCACAGGGAGGGGCCCGGTGCTACATACATCAGACTCAAGGGAGTCTGGGGGGCTGGCTTTCAGGAATCCAGGGTGGCATGCTCCTGTGCATATATGTTGGTTTCCAGTCCTTGCTCACCCCTGGGGAGTCGTTGTCATAGCTTGTCTCCCCCTCTATGCACACTGAGACTCAGGCACACCCCCTTTGATGTCTAAAGCACACACATCCCCCCAGCTGCTCCTCACCGGGGACTACTGAGCCCTTATTCCTTCTGGGAAGCTCTAGAGCAGTACTGTTTAACTGTTCAAACCCCAAATGGGGTCGCTGTCAGTATATAGGAACCTTCCATATTCTTTTCCCATGCTAGAGGAAAATTTAAAATATTGTTGTTTGATAATGATATAAACCTGCCCCCTCACTGCCCACCCCTGTCCCCTGTCCCCTCACTGCACACTCCCTGATTCTCTGGCCCACCAGAAAGAAGACAGAATCCCTAAATTCAATCTTTCAGTCTGGAATGGAATGAGGGGGTTCGTGGGACCGGAAAAGGTTAAAAAGAGGGTGTTTGTGGCCTCAGAATCTCGATGTCCTGGTCAGATGTTCAACACAACACAGGCACAGAAACAACCCGAAGCCAAATCTAGTCATGACTTCTTATTATGGGTTGTGTGGATAATAAAGAGCTGGCACTGTTGCCTTTTCAAACCCTCCCCGCTTCTGAGGACACCGTGGTGACTGTGTGAGTGACAGGTGGAGAGAGGCAGGTTTTGGAAGTCTAGTCCTAAAATTAGCAGGATGGTGTCTGTTCATCAGGAGTAGGGGCGCTGGCACAGGTCTGGGAGTTGCATGTGGTCCCTACAGTATGGGTGGCTCAGATGGAGGGGGCCTGCTTGGTTGATCTCCTACCTGAAAGGAGAAGGAACTACAGGTTCTCCAGTGGGACATCAGAGTAGGAAACCCTTCTGCAGGACCTCTTCAACTGCCTCTGGGCTTCTGTCTTTGTCCAGGCAGTGATGGCTGTGTTCCTTTGGGCCCTGTTTGTGACTATATTAAGAATAAGATCTGGAATCTAGATTTTTAGCCTTGTTCACTGCCTGAGCTATGTCCTGGTGAGTGGGAAGGGCTAGGCTGAGCTCTCTCCCGTGAGAGGCTCGAACTGGTTAGTATCTATCTCTGGATGAGGTGTGGGATCTGGGGAGCCAGCCTTAGTCGGAGAAGGTGGAGTTGGGTCCATGTTGTAAGAAAAGCATCCTGCCCAAAAAAAGATCTGTTAGCTGAAACCAAAACCAACATCTTATGTCTCAGAAAGAACAAAGTTCACACTCTTACTCCCCATGGCTGTTATTCAGATTGTCCCTGGTTCATAAGACAGGATCCCATATCCTGACTTCACAGAGATGCTATGAAAATTAAATGAGTCTACATAAGGCAGTGCCCTCAGTGCCTGGTCAGTGTAGGCCCCACATAGTGTTTAAGAATTTATAACACGTACATCAGTATCTGAACTATGTGCTCAGTTGCTTGGCAGTGGAGCCTAGGGTCCTAGGACTGAATCTGTGGCAGCAGGCTGTTCTCAGCTCCTCTGCCTAACAAAGCTGGTAGTGCAGCTGCAGGCCCAGCTGGTAAGGACTTGAGGATCAAGCAAGGCTAGGCCTGCAATCAGTGGGGTTGATGGCCCAGTGATTCACCTGGCCTGGCTCTTCATTTGACTCAGCTAAAGAGTAAATCAGTCTCTACTGCCGTGCGCTGTTAGCTTCACCCTGGCCTGCACAAGTCCAGGTCTGAGGAAGTAAAGAACAAGTTTTTCCCAAAGCATCCAATATAGACGGTGATGTTTCTTGAGAGAGGGTTTCTCTGTGTAGCCTTGAGTGTCCTGGAACTCACTCTATAGACCAGGCTGGCCTCGAACTCAGAGATCTGCCTGCCTCTGCCTCCCAGGGGCTGAGATTAAAGGTGTGTGCCATCACCGCCTGGATAGCATAGACTTATTTTAAATAGGAATTCTGAGGTTAGAGATGTCACTTAGTAATAGAGCACCTACCACTATAGTATGCATGAAGTCCCGGACTCCATCCATAACATGGAAGGAAGGGAGGGAGGGAGGAATGGAGAGGAATTCTGTTTATCTTGGTCCTGGGGACTGAACTCGGGGCATCACACATGCTAGGCAAGTGCTCTGCCACTTAGCTGTAGCCCAAGCCCTACTGCTTATATATTTAAAATAGATTTTGAGGGCCAGCAGAATGACTCAGTAGATAAAGGCACTTGCCTCCATGCCTGCTGACACAGGTTGTTTTATAGAGCCCACATGGCAGAAGGAAAGAACTGACTCCCACAAACTGCCCTCTGGCTTTCACATGTGTGCTGGTTGGTTTATGTGCAGGTGCACGCGTGTGCGCGCACGCACGCACACACACACACACACACACACACACGCACAATGTAAAATAAAATAGATTTTGAGTTAGCACTATTTGATTTACATCTGGACTGATACCTCCCCAGAAGTCTTCTGTGTGTAGATAGACTTCTAAATCCATTACACACACATACATATTTATATAATAGCTTGCCTGCTTCAGGCTATGCCAATTGTTTACAAGGTGTTTTTTAACTTATTGTGTGTGTCATTCCATTTCGTTACCTATACAGCTTTGTCAGTATTTTTGTCACCTTTTCTATTTGCATCGTCATCATTTTCATTGCTGGTATGGCTTTCCCCAAAGCACAGTATGATTTAGTCATCTTTTGTGACTTTGATTTCAAGCATCAGACACAGCATGTGGGTAAGTGGCTCATTTGGAGGCTCACACTTCATGTGGCCTGGCCACGTGCTGAGACCACATTGCGTGGCTACTTTTCCCTACTTCATCGTGGTGTATGGACAACCCTTCTGTATCAGGGTCATCTGCAGCACAACTCCTACGTAGAAGAAGCCATCTCATTCATCAGCTTCAATGCATTGGATCTTTTGAGAAATGACTGTGGCCTACTTTTGTAACATTGTGTGTGTGTGTGTGTGTGTGTGTGTGTGTGTGTGTGCACGTGCTCATATATGTGGGGATGCATTTGTACCACAGCATGTGTGTGGAGGTCAGAGAACAACTTTCAGGAATTGGTTCGTTTTTTCTACTGTGTGGGTCCTGGGAGCACAGGACTCAGGTCATCAGGCTTAGTAGCAAATGCCTTTACCTACTCAAAATGTCTAAAACAATGCCGTGTATGCAATATTAATCATATACTGTAGCACCAAATACTTATCAGAGAACATTCTAAGTGGTTTGTACCTGTAGTCCCAGCTGCTCTTGAGGCCAACATAGGAGGGATTTGGATACATTCTGGCCAACCAAGCAAGACCTTATGTCTAAAAAACAAAACAAAACAATGCATGCTAGCTGTCCTTACTGTCATTTGGGCAGCACGGTTTAGGTCGCTTGAACCTCCTGGAGTAGAGACCCTGAAGTGACTCCACCCTTTGGGTTGACCGTGTGCCATGAATATGACTCTCCATATGGTGAATGACAGTCTTTAGAGGTCCTGAGGTCCTTCCAGGGGTGTGTGGCCATTTGCCCCATTCCAAATGGTTCCAGACAGCTATTCTGAGAGAAGGAGGACCCGCCCTTGAGCGGTTTCCTTTCCTTCCTGCCCCCTCTAGCTCCCCACTCCAAGCAGCTGGGCAAGCACCTCAGTGGGATTAGCGTGTCATCCACCCAGTGGAAACCCACAGGGACCTAGGCAAAGGCACCACGGGGTGTTGCTCTTCCCAGCTTTGAGTGCCTTTTTAATTTTCAATTTAATTTTTTTTTGAGACAGGGTCTTGTGTAGCCTGAGTTGTCTTACCTTATAGTTGAGGATGGTCCTAAACCCCCGGCCCCGCTGCCTCTGCCTCCCAAGTGCTGGAATTATAGGAATGTTCCACCAGCCCTGGTTTGTGCAGTGCTGGAGTTGGAATCCAAGGCTCCTGGGTGATAGGCAAGCGCTCTGCCATTTGAACTCCACGCCTGTCCCTTGAAGGCCTTTTTGTCAGGCTTTCTTGGTCTGAGAAGGGGACATGTGGCATTGGCTTCCTTGGCATAACTGAAGTGAGCATTAAGGGGACATTTTTGGGGAAACACCGGATTCAGCCTCAGAACAGATACTATACACATAGGCAGCCTATAGGATGCACCATGGGAGTGCTCTTGTGAGGTAAGATGGGCATCTCTGCCACCTACCTCAGCAAGGGATGCTCTGTGTCATCTCTTCTGAGGCCTGCCCTGCTGGAGTCATGCTTCATCCCTTAAGAACAAACCCCTCCCCACAGCCTACCATGCCTCCTCCTCTGGTGTCTTTCCCGTTTGACCTCCCCGTGTCCCCTCCTCGGCACCACTTGTGCATGGACCTGGCTCCTGCTGCCCAATGTGGGTTCCTGCGTCTCGCTCCCCGCACTCTGGCATATTCCAAGGGAGACCACATCTCACTGAAGAGGGCTCCCCCGCGTTCCTTCATGTTTTCTACAGACTGTCGTGATGGGCACTGGGGCCATTGAAGCAGGCGACAGTAGACATGGCCTGTGCCCTGTCTGACGGGGGTGTCTGGTGGGGCGGTGACAGTAGTGCATCACACACAGCAGAGGATGGAAGCATCACCTTGAGGGAGGAAGAGGCAAGTGCCTGCCGTGGAGTTTCTACTGGGGCAGAGATGCCCGCCTGAAGAAGGGGTGCTTCTGCTAAGGGACACTTAGGCCAGTGAGGAAGACTGTGTGGTCACAGGCACCGCAATCAAGGCCACAGCTTAGACAGACCCGGGGCAGAGGCAGAGCAAGGACTAGGCACTGAAGGAAGGCCAGCGTAGCTGGAGTGCTGCAGACGGGTAAGAAAAGAGGCCAGTGGGGGAGAGGGGGCCCATCCTGAACACCCCGCAGCATGCAGATGTAGCAGGGAACCGCTGAAGGCCCTGTGCTGGCGGAGGTAGGAGAAATGACGTCTTACAGAGATCAGTCGGCCACGTGTCATGAACTAACTGGGGGCCTGGCTGGTATGGGGGACACTGCTATAGGGCCCATGGGGTAGGCTAGTGGATCATGACGAGGTGATGGAGGGGGTTTACAGGTTTAAAATCATCTGGAATTCCTGGGGAGGGAGTTCTGAGTGGGGGTAAAAGATAGGATGAGGGTGTGTGTTGGATTGGGGCTGTACTAAATATATCATTTATTGAAAAAGATATGCTGGCAAAGGACTTCATCATGTGTAGTGCTAAGAACCTTCCTTCATCTTCACAATGGGGCACAGGTTATCTGTTAGTACTGACGTACGTAGAGGGAGGAAAAACAGGTTAGAGAAGTCCAAAGTCCGAGGCTGCCCCCAAAGGGCACCGCATGTTTCTGGCATGCCCAAAGCCAGTGTCCTATTTACTGGCCCCAAGTCAGCCCCTTCCCTGTGTTCTAGGGGCTGGAACACACATCTGCAAAGGGAGGCACAGATGGCTTGAGAAGAGTGACACGGGACGTGTGGTCTGAAGGCTTAAGTGTTGTCGCTTCTGATCTGAGTCAGGTGTGATGTCGTTATCCCAGATGTGACTGCAGGCTGCAGGCTGCATGAGGCAGCCAGGCCCAGAAGCCAGTGTTGCACTGCAGACGGTAATGCTGCCCATGGGAAGCCCATCTGGGCAGGAAGCCAATGGCTTACCCCAGGCCCAGGCTCCTCTTGCCAGTTGCAGAGGCTGGCTTACTCCTTCTTGCACAACCTTTCTTCCGTTCGTTCTTTTTAAATACTGGCTGCTTAATTTTCTGTATTGGAATCTGAAAACAAAGACCAAACTCATAAAGGGAAATGGAAATGGCTCATTATTTTAATCACACCTGATTTTCAAGAGCATGGTCTCACTCAACAGCCTTGGAGGAGGGCAGCGCCCTCTGTATTACAGGGTGAACTGGGAAGAAGGCAGCAGGGACCACTGGGCTCTCTGAGGCCCATCTTAGAGATGGTGGTCTAGCGGTTCTCAACCTGTGGGTCGCAACCCCTCTAGGGGATATATGACCCTTTTGCTGGGGTCACCTAAGACCATCAGAAAACACAGCTTGTATTACAATTCATAACATAGCAAAATTACACTTACGAAGTAGCAATGAATTTTATGGTAGAGAGGAGGGGTCACCACAACATGAGGAACTATATTAGAGGGGTCACAGCATTAGGAAGGTTGAGAACCATTGGTCTAGGAGCTGAGCTGTCAATGCCTGGAGAAGCTTACTGTCCCCAGCCTGCAAAGATCCCAAAGCTAGGGCTGGCACTTAGGTAGCTGCCTCTCTCTTCAAAAGACCCTGAGAGCTGAGGGCACCACCAGGGAGCAGTCAGCAGCTCTCTGAGGAGACCTTGCCTTCATGTGCTTGACCACAAATACTGTAAACTCAGCACCTTCCTGAGAGCCAGTTAGGAACCCCTGTGCTGCCTGGGACCTGAGAGAGGACCTTCCTGGCAGCTCAGAGACAGGACCTTAGGGCAGATTCCATTTTGTTTAGAAAACCAGAGAGGTGACATTGGATGGTAGCCAATCCATGCCCCTACGAATGTGTCATAGCTTCCCTTCTGAGTGTGCTGGCTCCCGCCACTCCTGCCGAGCACAGGCTCAGCCACCCAATCAGGCTGGTGACACATGCTTGGAGAAGCCAAGTTGGTGACATTTCCCTCTCCATGGAGAGATGTGTCTCTTGCTCAATTGGCAGCCTGCAGGAAAGGCCAAACAACAGATATATCCTTCTCTCAGTAGAAATCCCCACCCTGTAGGGACAGGAGTCTCTGTACCCTCCCTTTGCCCAATAAAAAGCCTCATCGCTGAATCACACACCCCTGGTAGGCTGGGAACCAACCTCAGTCCCAACAAATCCACCTCTGCCTCCCAGTGTTTATCCTGGCCTTCCCCGCCATTGCTTGTTGCTGTGTCTCTCAGGAAAGCAAAGTGTGTGTTTAGATGTTAGGATTTAAACAACTCAGCAGAAGAAAAGCACTGGAATCTGTAGTCCGGCTATTTCTGTCTGGAGGAAACAACAGGAGGGCTCCAGAGTCATTGCCCAGCCCGTTCTCCTTTGCTACAGACCTTGGACAAGGTCTCCAGTCTCCACACCCCTCTCTTCGTACCTGCGCAGTGGGCTTACCGCTTTCTGATGAGGTCCTGGAACCCTTACATGAGAAACGTGACACCAGGCACACGCTTACGCTGTCCTAACCCGTCAGGCACATGTGGGAATTTCTGGCCTGCTCCTGAGTGAGTGTGTTCTTTCTTTGGGAGAGGACCATATTTCCCGCCCACATCTGCAGGTAGCCACAGTCTACTGGAGGAAGGCAGTATCTTCATCTGTCCTGTTTGTCTGGATCCTCCCCAGGTATTAGGCATTTGGTTGATTTCCAGTTCTTTGCTGCTGAACACGCTGCCATTATGGAGATCTGCCAGCTGATTTTGACGTGGCCCCTCACAGAACTGAATTATGGGATGCACAGTCAGTAACATGGAGATCCATCAGTGAGACAACTACATTATACAGGCATCCAAAGTTTCCTAGGTTAACTGTGCTTTGAGGAACCCTGCCCTTAACTCAAAGCAAACGATACTCTTAGAAGATGCTGGAATATCCCTTGGCGACCACTGCTCTGGCCCCACAGCCCAGGAGAAAGCAGCCAAAATGTTGATACATGTGTGTCCTCTCTCTCGTAGAAAGTCTGCACCAAATGCGGGATCGAGGCCTCCCCCGGCCAGAAGCGGCCCCTGTGGCTGTGTAAGATCTGCAGTGAGCAAAGAGAGGTAGGGGTCCTGAGGTGGGCGGGGCTTGGGCGGGGCAGGGTCCACTTGCATTGGGGTGCTGGCAGAACTTCTCCAGAGGGGAGGTCCTGAGGAGGACCGCCCAGGCTGACCAGGGAAGGTTCCCAGGAGGACTGCCCAGGATGTCTAGGGGAGAAGGGCGGGAAAGAAATCCTGCTGGCCCGCCCATCCCTCACTGGTGTAGAGGTGAGAGTCAGCCCTGCTCTGGTGCTTCAGGGGCCTATGGTTTCCATAGGTACCTCCCTGTGAGCGTGTACATGTGGCATTTGGGGAGCTGTAGTAGTAGTTACCTGAGTTGAGTGTCCTCTGAACATGTGGCACTACACTGTAAGCCACTTCCATTCCTTTCCCCCTTCTCATCCCCCTCTGGCGGGTGTCATCCCCTCCCCCGTCCGATGGGGAAACACCTGAGGCCGGATAAGCCAATGGTGAGGGAGATGGGGGGCAACTGAGGGCAGTCACAGCTTGCCATGATGCTACCACCCAGTCGTTTCTGGTGCCAGTGTTCTGTGGGTCCAGCTTGACCCCCCTCCCGGGAAGGTAAATCATTCCGTGGGGGGTGATAAGGCCTCCGACATGGTAGCAGATATGTGGGACCGAGAACTGCTTCTCCTTTCCCCAAGGTCAGAATGGAACCAGAGCACACCAAGGCAGACAGCTGCTGGGGAGGCAAAGGGAACCTTTAGCTTTCCACAGATGGTTTTGCCTTTCTGGTTATTTTGCTTGGCACTTTTTATCTGAGGGTCTTTAAAAGGTTTTCTGTTCTGGAAAATTCTACCGTCCTTGGGTATCTCTGTGCTGTCATTTCATCTTCCTCCTGGGCACCTTGTTTTAAAACTCCCCAGTCCCTCCTCTGCGCCTGTGGATTCTTGGGCGATTCCTTTCGCTGGGTCCTTGGTTCCTTGAGGCAGAGCCAAGCATCCAGGTGTGGGGTGAGCATGGGAGCACGTCCCCGCCCAGCTGTGTGTGCAGCTGCCCACTCTCCTCCAAGGATGCTTCCTCTCACATGTTCTCACATGTTCCTGCCATGGGACTGGGTCTTGCTGTTTGCATCCCTCTCTCCCAGGTGAGAAACCCTCTCTCTCTAGCCTCATTTTTAGTGACTTGACTGTGCCCCCCACCTCCTGTGGGAGGCTTTAAGTTCTCATATCTAAGAAGACTAGTCTCCCAGCTGTCTCCACCCACTGCTGGGCACTGAGCTCCTTAAGCAGCGCATTTGGACACTCAAAATAGCAAGTAGCTAGACACAGTGGCACACACCTGTAACCCTGAGAATTCAGGAGGAGGCAGGAGGACCACAGCTTGGAGGCTAGCCAAGACAGGCTAGCAAGAGTGTACACACACACACACACACACACACACACACACACACACACACACACACACTTTTTAAAGATTTATTTATTTATTTATTTGTGCTTATGAGTACTTGATCTGTGCACACCTTTACACCAGAAGAGGGAATCAGATCCCATGTGAGCCACCATGTGGTTGCTGGGAATTGAACTCAGGACCTCTTGAAGAGCTGCCAGTGCTCTTAACCTCTGAGCCATCTCTCCAGCCATATATAGTCAAGCCTCTGATCTACTGAGGTATGCATCTTGGTTTTGAGCACAAACAAGCTTACATGTTTTGTTTTTTCACATATTTCCACCTGTTGATGCTGTGAGTCTGGAAGACAGAGGCACAGGACCTTGATTGTGAGCTGGCATTTAGGCCTCCCTGATGATGTTGGCCCTTCATGGACTGGTGGGGGGGTTGTTGGTGTTAGCAAGCTTTGGAAGTATTCCTACTGACTGTCTTATACTCCATAAGTGTTAGAGGCTGCCCCTTCCTCGAAGCCAAAGCTCCCTCTTCGAGCTGAAGTCTCTCTAGACTTCAAAGGACCCCTTTTAAAATACAGATAAGTACACTACTTTAATCTCAGCAAGTGGATCTGTGAGTTCAAGGACAGCCAGAGTGGAGAGAGAGAGAGAGAGAGAGAGAGAGAGAGAGAGAGAGAGAGAGAGAGAGAGAGAGAGGAGGAAATGTCTCTAAATAACATGAAGAGGCACCCTCTGGATAAAATCATGGCCACAGGTGAGCCCCATATTGGAGGTCAAGTTGCCACAAGAGAAAGAAAGTGGACAGGAGGGAAGGAAGGATTCACCAGCTGCACTGGCTCACCACGGTTACTTGCACACGTCTTAAGAGTCCTGAGTTCCCATACAGACAGAGGGACATAGGGTGCCCCAGTTCCAGAAAAGTCTAAAACAGCTTCAGATGAATTTTCTTATCTTTCCTAAGGCAAAGAATACGAGGCTATGCTTTATGCTATCAGCTTGTCCTTGAATTTTAGGAGCCGATAAAGCTTAGCAAGATCAAAAAGGTTCCCCTCTGTGACTCCAGGCAGCATTGCTTGGACACTCGCTGCAGGTGAATGGGGTCATGGACGGGGTTGTGAACGTATCCGTGGTTTATCATCTGTGGGTACCATGCCCACATGCTGGAGTCTGCTGTCTGCCACGGGCAGGGAGTGGGGGCAGGGCAATTGGTTTCCTGATGCCGTTTTTTTCTCTTCAAGGAATATCTAATCATAACAAAGAGATAGAGAGAAAGGACATTTAAACTGCCAGGCTCTGAGCACTGAGAGTAGCTGCTGTGGAGACTGATGGGAATTTGGTGTTCTATCCCACATTGGAAGGCAGATCATGACAGAGGAACTTGGGCTGCTGATGGCAGCTCTTGTGCCACTCTGCCTGGGCACTCTGATCTCCCTCTCCTCCTGGCTAGCTCCCATCAGCCCTGGCAGTAATTGCAAGTCATTTCTCTTGAGTGGGCCCAATGTTGGCTGAATGTTCTAGGGCGGGCAGCTTGGCGTTACTGTCTGTCTAATACACGTGAGCAGCAATGTGAATCTCAGTCTGCCAGATTGGAATTTAGCACCTAATATATTCATTCACTTGGGCATTTGATGCATATATATTAAGCATCTTCTATGTGCCAGGTACGACAGCTCTTATAATGAGGGGGGGAGGGAGCGAGGGAGGAAGGGAGGGAGGGAGAGAGAGAGAGAGAGAGAGAGAGAGAGAGAGAGAGAGAGAGAGAGAGAGAGAGAGAGATCACAAACACAGGAAGGTCCATTCTGTAACTTAGAGATATGATAATGTGATGGAGGAAATGGGGAAAGTGGAGACAGTGGCCTCTGTAAAGACAGAGATCACTGATAAAATGACCTTTGCGCTCTGTGGCGATAGAGGAAAAGCATCGCAGAGGTAGGGGAGATGAAGTGTGTACAAATGCCCTGAGGTGGGTGTGCGTTCAGCGGGGAGACCAAGGTGAAAGGAACAGGGTCAAGGTTCAGGAGAGGAGGCGAAAGATGCAGAGGGGAGTCAGACTGTGGCAGGTTTGAAATCTATTGTCGAGAGTTTGGCTGCTATAGTCAGGAAAATGGTGGGTCTTGGGGGATCTTGAGTATCAGAGTGACATGTTCTGACCTCTTTTAAGGGATGCTCTGGCTGTTTATTGTGTTGTATAAATTGTAGGTTACA
Source organism: Mesocricetus auratus (assembly GCF_017639785.1). Classification (NCBI taxonomy): domain Eukaryota; kingdom Metazoa; phylum Chordata; class Mammalia; order Rodentia; family Cricetidae; genus Mesocricetus; species Mesocricetus auratus. The sequence continues at coordinate 54,378,692 of NW_024429191.1, read as the reverse complement.
GTAGCAGAGTGTTTTATTCTCCATTTTTAATATTGCTCTGGGTACCCATGTTATCTCTAGGTAGACTTGCAAGTGTTCATACTCATACACACACACATATGCACACAGGCACACATGCATACACACATGCACACAGATGGGGGACATGTGCTATTTATGTTGGTAGCATATACCTATGATCCCAGCACTTGGAAAATAGAGGCAGGGGGGATCAGAATTCAAGGCCAGACAAGGCTTTATGAAGCTGTCTGAAAAAAAAAAGAAAGTAAAATTCATTTACTGTTTTTTTAAACAATGTGAATAAATGAGGAATGCTGACACTACATAGAAACGTATAAAGAAATACTCTCGCCGGGCTTTGGTGGCGCACACCCTCAACCCCAGCACTCGAGAGGCAGAGGCAAGCAGATATTTGTGAGTACACGACCAGCCTGGCCTACAGAGTGAGTTCCATGACAGACTCCCAAACAATACAGAGAACCCCTGTCTTGAAAACAAAAAACAAAAAAACAACAAAAAAAGAATGAAAGAAAAAGAAATACACACAAAATCATACCCTGACTCTCTAGAAACAACCACTTTTTGTTTTGTTTTGTTTTTGTTTTTACGAGACAGGGTTTCTCTGTATTGTTTTGGAAGCTGTCTGTCCAGCCTGGCCTCGAACTCATAGAGATCCGCCTGCCTCTGCCTCCCGAGTGCTGGGATTAAAGGCATGTGCCACCACCACCCGGTGAAACAACCACTTTTAATGTTTTGGTATGTTGCTTCCAACCTCTTTGCTTTTTTTTTTTTTTTTTTTTGCCCCTCTAGTCTGTTGAAACGTTTAAATTAATGTTCTATTCTAAGTTATTTCACAGAGTAATCAGAAACTCTGGAGATTCTTAATGGTGCTCTGTCTCAAATAGCTGTCCCTCCAGTTTGGGACATGTGGGTTTTTTGGGACAGTATCTCATGTAGCCCAGGCTAGCTTTATAGTTCTTTTGTGGCTGGGATTAAGGATGATCTGGAACTCCTGATCCTTCTGCCTCCACCATTTAAATGGTTTCCACTCTTTTCCTCTGACTAGTAACTGTGTATCATTTGTCTACATGTCCTTGCAAACTGAGACAGAACTCCCACCTAGGTACATGGGAAGCCAGTAGTCAGCGGCCACTCTCCATACCCCACCCCTCACCCCTCACTTCCGGTCCCATCCTTCCCTGCCTGCAGTGTAGATTACAGTTCACAGCAGATTCCTAGGCCCAGAAGGATGACTCAGGATGACTGGGTGCCATACAGCTGGGACATGGCTATCCAGAAGAGACATAACTGAGAAAGATGGGAGCCAGGCTGAATACGCAGAGGGAAAAACCAGCAACGTGGAAAAGAAACTGAATGACAAGTATTATTAAAGTATTAACAGTCTATGAAGTTCAGCTGAACTCTTTGCTATTCCTACAGCAGTAAACCTGGCCGTTCCCTAGAGGTGGCCACAGTGGTTGCCTTGTCCATTGTATATAGTTTTTTTTTAATCTCTTGGTTGGTTTATTTATTTATTATGAATACAACATCCTTCCTCCATGTATGTCTGCACATACCAGAATAGGGCACCAGATCTCGTTACAGATGGTTGTGAGCCACCATGTGGTTGCTGGGAATTGAACTCAGGACCTCTGGAAGAGTAGTCAGTGCTCTTAACCTCTGAGCCTACTACTCTGCTGGGCCAGGAAGTCTTTTACCCTGGCCCAGCAGGTGGGCAAGGAGTGACCTAAGGCACTTAATTCCTCTGTCACCTGCTCTATGAACCCCGGTCCCTGCTGGTGGTCTCAGTGTCACCTCTCACCTGCCTCCGTGGGTCTGTTACTTGGGTTGGAAGAGACTACATTGGGGGCTTTTAAACACCAACAGTAGCAAATTGAAAATTCATTTATTGTTTAGCCCTCCCCATTCATTAAAACAAATAATAAAACAAAACCTGTGACTCACCCAAAGTCGTCCTGCAATCATTGCAAAGGTTAATTAGACTCTAGATTCCCTCAGATTCCCGAAAGCATTCCTCCACACTCTACCGGGTAGAAGGCAGCTGAAGCTTTGTCATCCAGGGGGGGAGCTAGGAAGGGGTGAAGACCAATTTGGAAGTAATTGGGAGCTGATTAATACAATTAGAGCACTCTTCTTTAGCCTGGCCTTTCTCCTGCGCTTTCACACACATCCTGATTAGACCCAGGGAGAGCTTGCGCCAGCTGATGAGAGCTGGGGTTCCCGCAGTGTTTAGCATAGAAAGGTGCTTAGGAAATGCTTGTTGATCCAAAGTGAAATTTGCAAAGGAAAGCCCCTCTTCCCAGCAGGGTGCCTTTGATCTGACTCCCTAGTCTTATCATTGATGATCCTGACTGAGGGGGGGGGCACGGGGCACTGAAGCTGGGGTATATTCCCCCCCTCCCTTTACTGTTTGTTGATTGACTGAAAGAGAAATTTGTGAACAGGGGTGGGTGGGGGGGTTGGGGAGTAGTGAAGATAGGAAAGCATCTTTTGCTGAGCCCACTCAGCCTGGAGGTGAGTGGTTCTCCAATGGGGTCGGCAGAACCATCCTTCACCTGGACCTCACAGACCTGAAGACAGAAGGATCAGGGACATCCTCCTCCCCATCAAATTGCCCCATGACTGCTGAACCCAGCACCTGCCTCCCTGGCTGGCAGCCGGTGTCACTCCAGGCTGCCATCTGCCTCACCACGCTGGGTGCCTCCATTGCTTGCAGCTTGGATTTTTGCTGCAAACAGCTTTGCCTGAGGGCCCCTTTCACAGGCCCGTGAGCACACTGAGGAGTGGGTGGCTGGTGCCGGGACAGGTGGCCGCCTGGGTACCCTGCCATCTGTGCCTGGCTTGCTCTGGGCTGCTGTAGCGACATTCCTGGGGGACCTGGATGGCCACACTTCCTCAGTGTCTTGTTGGTCATCTCCCACGCTGCTTCAGCTCTGTCAAACAGCCCCCTGTCGCTGCTATCTCCTGGCCTCCCACACAGACACAAGTGGCAGCAGGAGGCTCCTGGCACCCACCAGGTCCCAGAGCAGTTTGCTTATCTGGCCGCCCCCACCAGTAGCGTCCTCACAGACAGACTGAACCGTTCCCACCCTTACCACTTGCTTGAAGTGCCAGTCTGAACCCTGCACGGGAAGTTTTACCTCAGATGCCTGCAGACCCTAAAGGGAAAGGACTTCATTACCACCCCAGTGCAGCCCTCCGTGCTAACTGTACACATGCTCAACTGAGCACGCAGGTAGACACACACACACACACACACACACACACACACACACACACACACACACCAGAAAGACACATCCAAGGAGTGAACATTCATCTTCCTCACAGGAGCCCAGCAAGAGACTTAGATCTTTTGTCCCCGTGACAGATGGAATAATGGAGGCTCAGAGAAAGGAGGTCACTTGTCCAAAGACCCTAAGGAGTGATTAATGAAACCAGGAATTGATGCTAGATATGTCTTCCTCCAAAACGCCTTCTAACAAGACAATCTTCTATTCATTCGTTCATTCACATAACACCCTTGGGTATTTACTGTGTGCCTGGCACTGCTTCAGGCCCATAGGAAATGGGTAATGAGCAAGCATCCAAATGTCCCTTTCCTGTGTTTTTGTTCTATCAGGAGCAGCACAGGTGAGAAATTTACAATAAAACATAAGCAAACTAGTAAATAAGGAAGGATGTCTTAAGGTTACTACTGCTGTAATGAAACATCATGACCAAAGCAAGCTGGGGGAGGAAAAGATTTATTTTATTTGGCTTATATTTCTGAATCACTGTATGTCTTAGTTAGGGTTTCTATTAATGTGAAGAGACACCATGACCATGGCAACTCTTTTTTTTTTTTAATGGTTTTTCAAGACAGGGTTTCTCTGTGTATTCCTGGCTGTCTGGAACTCACTCTGTAGACCAGGCTGGCCTTGAACTCACTGAGATCTGACTGCCTCTGCCTCCCAAGTGCTGGAATTAAAGGCAAATGCCACCACCACCAGGCAACCATGGCAACTCTTATAAAGGAAAAGCATTTAATTCGGGAGACTTATATTTTCAGAGGTTTGGTTTGTTATCTTCATGGTGTGATACGGTGATGTGCAGGCAGACATGACACTGGAGCTGAGAGGCCTACATCTTGATATTCAGGCAACAGGAAGTGGTCTGAGACACTAGGTGGTATCTTGAGCATATATGAGACCTCAAAGCCTGCCTCCACAGAGACATACTTCCTCCAACAAGACCACATCTACTCTAACAAGGTCATACCTCCTAATAGTGACACTCCCTTTGGGGGCCATTTCCTTTCAAACCACCACATTCCACTTTCTGGCCCTTATAAGCTTATAGCAATACCATAATGCAAAAATAAAAAAAAAACAAAAAACACATTCAGTCCAACTTCAGAAGTCCCCATAGTCCATCACAGTCTCAACAATGTTTAAATGTCCAAAATCTCTTCTGAGACTCACGCAGTCTCTTAACTGTAACCCCTGTAAAATCAAAATAAAAAAGCTGATCACATGCTTCCAATATATAATGGCACTGGATATATGTTATCATTCTAAAACGTAGGGAAAACAGCATTGTGAGGAAAAACTGGACCAAAGCAAGACTGAAAACCAGCTGGGCAAACTCCAAACTCTGCATCTCCATGTCTGATACTCTTCAGATCACCAATTTCTTCCAGCTTTGTTGACTGCAACACATTTCTCTCTCGGGCTGGTTCCATCCCCTATTAGCAGCTTTCCTGGGCAGGTATCCCATGGCTCAGGCACTGTCAACATCTTGGGTGTCTCCAAGGCAATCCAGGCTTCTCCTTCAGAGCTTCACTCAATGTCCTCTCTAGGCCTCTATTCAGGGACACCTCTGACACATGCCTGGCCACAGCAGCTTTCCTTAGTCATGAAGACCAATTTCATAGCCCCCTTTTTTCCAGAACCACGTGACTGAAGCTGCCAAGTTCTGTTGCTTTCTGGGGCTGGAACGTGACCCCTTCCTTCAGTTACATCTTTACCAGCTCTGTGTTTCCACCTTCACTGCTAAACTTGGCTGTCCTTGAACTCGCTCTGTAGACCAGGCTGGCCTCAGACTCAGAGATCCGCAAGCCTCTGCCTCTGGAGCACTGGGATTAAAGGCGTGCGCCACCATACCTGGCTCTAAGCTTTTCTTTAATTCCTTTTCACAAGTGGAGACTTAGCTGGGTGGGATCTTGCTCTGAAGTCACCACTCCCTTTATTCTATTTCTTAATACGTTTATCTCCTTGAACACAGGATTTAGCTCTCTTCCACTTCCTGGTGCCCCTTTCTCATTCTGTACATTCTGTGTTTTTATTTGCTCAACTTGCTCCTTCTCATTATACATCTTCATCAGAGTCACCACTAACAACCACACAGAGCCTGTACTGGGCTGCTTAGAGGTTTTCTCTGTCAATGGAATTAATCCAAATCTCTTCACTTTAGCCTCAGGCAGACTGTCTGAAGAAGGGCAAAAGGCAGCCGCCACATTCATCACCAAAATATCGCATATTAATATTCTCTGAAACCTCCTGATCAGGCACTCACAGTTCAAAGCACATTCCGCATCACTGTTTTCCATGTTTCTACTAGGATGGCCTGTTAAGCAGCACTTAAAGCATTCAACTGTTTTTATAATCTACAGTCCCAAGGGCCACAATCCTTCAAACAAAACCACAGTTAGGCCTATCACAGCAATATCCTAGTCCCTGGTACCAACTTCAGTGTTGGTTAGGACTTCTAATGCTGTGAAGACACATCTTGACCACAGCAACTCTTTTTTTTTTAAGGTTTATTTATTTATTATGTCTGCATGTATGTTTGCATACCAGAAGGTGGCACCAGATCCCACTAAAGATGGTTGTGAGCCACCATGTGGTTGCTGGGAATTGAACTCAGGACCTCTGGAAGAGCAGCCAGTGCTCTTAACCTCTGAGCCATCTCTCCAGCCCCCAAAGCAACTCTTATAAATGAAAAACTTTTAATTGGGGTGACTTACATTTTCAGAGGTTTAGTCTGTTATCTTTTCTTTTTTTTTGGAAGGGGGGCAGTTCCAGACAGGGTTTCTTTAGCTTTGAAGCTCACTCTGTGAGTTCAAAGATCCGCCTGTCTTTGCCTCCCAAGTGCTGGGATTAAAGGTGTGTGTTACCTTCATGGTGCAGCATGGTGTCGTGCAGGCAGACATGGTGCTGGAGAAGGAGTCACGTGTCCTACATCTTGGCTTGCAGGTGACAGGAAGCCGTCTGTCTAACCAGGCATGGCTTGAGCATATATAAGACCTCAAAGTTAGCCTCCACAGTGACACACTTCCTCCAACAAGGCCACACCTCCCAACAGTGCCACTCCCTTTGGGGGCCATTTTCTTTCAAACCACCACACTGCTCGTCATCAAATAAATAGGGCAGGAACTCAAACAGGGAACTTGGAGGCAGGCGCTGGTGTAGAGGCCATGGAGGAGTGCTGTTCACTGGCTTGTCCCTCATGGCTGGCTCAGCCTGCTTTCTTAGCACCCAGGACCTCCCGCTCAGGGGTGGCACCAATCGTAATGGGCCTCTCACATCAGTCACTATGAAACGCCCTACAGGTTTGCCTACAGCCCCTTATTATGCAGACATTTTCCCAACTGAGGTTCCATCTTCTCCGATGACTCTAGCGTATGTCAAGTTGATATTAAAATCAGCTGGCACAAATGACAGACTCTATTGGATACTGAACGGGAAAGACCAAACAAAGTGAAGGGGTCAGGACAAAGTGGGAAGGATACCATGGTGCCATACCCTTTAGGGTGATGGTTCTAAGACAGCAGAAAATCCCCGATGTTGGTGAGGGTGTGGGAAGCCCGAAGCACTCTGCACTGCTGGTAAAAACACAGAGCAGTGTGGCTGCTAGAGAGAATTGTGGCCAATTCTTAACACGTTACCTAGTACGTCTGCATAATGGGTACTTACATCCATTTATTTAGGTCAAATATCGAGTTATTTCACCTAAGTTGGAAGTAGAGACTCAAACAGATACTGTACACGCACATGTATGGCAGCAGTATCACAGTGGACACCACCCACATGCCCATCAGACAAGTAGTTAAATGAAATATGCTACATCCGCCACTCGTTTTATGTGGCCTCCAAAAAGAATGAAATTGTGACACAGCCTACAACATGGATGAACTCTGAGGTTATGATGTTGGACACCAGTCACACCAGAACACACACAGTGGGATTCCACTTAAGTGGGGCAGTCAGAGCTTACAAATCCAGGGAGACGAAAAGGGGATGGTAGATGCCCGTGCCTGGGGGCAGGTAGTTGGTGTGTTATGGGTGCAGAGCTTCAGTTTGGGATGTGGAAAAGAGTTGTTCTGATAGAGGGTAAAGGGTGGTAGCACTGAACTGTTTATTCACTTAATGGCCCTGAACTGCACACCTAAAAATAGCTACAGTGACAAATTTTATTGCTGCCACTGTTGAGAAAATAACTGAATGGGCTAATGTATATGCAGGTTACTTTTCTCATGGTTGTACTAAATTGCCTGACCAAAGCAAGTTATGAAAGGAAAAGGGTTATTTTGTCTCACAGTTTGAAGGCACTCAGTCCATCACGGCAGGGAAGGCATGGCAGCTAAACGTGATGTGACTGGTCATGCTGTGTCTGTAGTTAGGAAGCAGAGAGAATTCTGGTGGCACCCAGTAATTGTATCAGTTTGGGATCTGCCTGTGGGATGGTACTGCCCCACATCTAAGGTGGGTCTTCCCTCCTCAGTCAAAGTACTCTAGAAAATTCTTGTGGTTACATCCAGAGCTGTGTTTCCAAGGTGACTCCAAATCCAGTCAAGGAGACAAGGAAGACAAACCTCAGTGGACCCTTTCTAGAAAGTTGGGTTTTAGCATAGACTTGAGGCAGGTGTAATGGGGAAGCCAGTGGCCAACTGGGCAAAGAGCAGAACAACAAAGTGGGAAACCTCTAATGTGCATTATAGAGCTGAGGTTCCCCACCCTGTAGTGCTGGGGTCCCCTGAAGCAAGTACTGGGCCTGGTCCCCAAAGCCTCAGCTGATGTGACTCCATCCTGATGTTCATCCCATCTCCCACCCTGCCAATCAAGCCTGTGTTGTTATGGTTTGACTCCATCCTACTCGTGCCAACCAGGAGGTGGGTAAAACGCTAAGGCAGAAGTATCTGAATTTGGTCTCTCTCTTACACTAATTTGAATAGAATGTAATCCAAGTTTCCAGCTTGTTTCTCAGAAGCCAAATGACATTGGCTGGCACAGTTGTACCCCTCCCCCGGCCAGCTGTCTCACAGATGGGGATTCAGGAGCTGAGGGTGGACCCTCACTTTAGGAAGTATTTATTGATCTCCTAGGAAGTTCCCTGCCCTGGAGCAACACCCCATTTCCTTTCCTAAAGAAACAATCTAGGACTTACACCCCATAGGGATGCCAGAAAGTCCTTTTGCTAGCACATGGAAGCAGGAAGGGATGACCTTTGCTGGGATCTTCCTACAGAGTTGGCACAAAGCTCAAAGATGGGCATTAGTGTCCCCATTTTGCAACTAAATGAAGGATCTGGGGCCTTTGGTGGCAAGCGTAGGGTGGAACTGCCAGGAATGGAGAGTATGATGTGACCCTGGAATGCCAGTGATACCTGGGTCTCCTGACAAGTTTGTGTTTATTTGAAGATGGTTCTAGAATTGTTCTGTGTGTGGAAGATACTTCATGTACATGATAGATGTCACTGGCACACACCTCTTTAGGAAATCACCGGAATCAGACAAAATAAGGAGCTTGAATTGGTGATCGGAGAGAGCAGGGTAAAAAGAAGAGGAAGAAGAGAAGAGGAGGAGGGGGATGAAGAAATGGTAGCCAAACAGGATGAAAGAACAATGAGTAAGAGATAGAGAGACCACTGGGGCCTCAGAATGAGAGGTTTCCCAAGAAGAACAAAACAGATTGGCAATGAAGCCATCACCACACATGGCATTGAGGAGCACATCCCGCATCAGAGACCCCCCAACCCCCACCTGAGAGCTCTGAAACCCTGGGGCCAGTGGTGTCACTTCGGCTGGGACTGTGTTTAAACACTGGCATATTTGTTGTTCTGGGAATTGAATCAAAATTGAGGCGCTTCTCTGAGAAGACCTGGCTTGCTATAATTGGCCTGTGCAATTTTCTGCTCACAGCCTCTATTCATTTCCTGTGTGCAGCCCACTCCATCTGGGGCCAGAGCGAGGCTTCCCCGCCAAACACCACCTGAGCATGCTCCCCCAGACCTGCAGCAAAAAAGGCAGGGGAGGTCAGTGTGGGATTCAAAGGATTTCATGCTGCTTATAAATTCAGAGTTAAGGGGGAGAGCATTTGCAAAGTGTTGACAATCCAGTGGTGAAGGCGCAGGAAGCCTTATCCCTGTGGATTTGCTGATCTAGCAGGAACAGGGGAGGGGAAGGGACAGCACTCTGGACCTTTGGGGGCTTATGAGGACCTTCCCACATCCCAGATAGCATGGGAGTTGCAGGCCTGGAGGGATAATCCTGAGGGTGGGCTATAGGGAGAAGTTAGGGCTGGAGTCAAGGTCAGCAAGCCTACCCCTGATACAGGGGCATAGCTCTCTGCCTGCCCATCAGAACCCTTTAGTGCCACTACTTTGTGATACTGGCAAGCTCCCCTTGTTTATTACCAGTGGGGAATTGTTACATGAGCTTCTTCATGGAAACCAAAGCATTCCCTCTGTTCTGAAATAATCCAGCCATGGTGTTTGAATTATCAAACAAAACAAACAAACAAACAAACAAACAAACCAGACAGCACCCTCACAGTATTGTTTTCCCCACTGCAGCTTTTCCTTCCCACTGGGCTGGCAGTTGCTAATCTCCTAGTCTGACCTGGTTGTTCAAATCCCACTTGAATTGAAGGAAACTTGCTCAGACCCCGGGAATTCAGGGCTCCATGGTGCTGTGAGCTCCTGCATGGCCCTCAGAAGACAGAGCATCCTGAGGCCTCTGCCTTAGTTTCCAGTGTCCTGGAGAGGTTGTGGCTTTGCACAGAGCCCTGAGAGGAGATAACCATTCACCAAGGAGGCCCAGGGGGCAGGAGAGTCTGCCTTCCAGATGACTGCATGCTCCAACAGGGGTTGAGGGTAGGCAGAAACATGGAGCATTCTTCTTGACCCACCAATATGCGCACATGCGCGCTCACACACACACACACACACACACACACACACACACACACACAGTGCATTTTTAATTATCCTGAGACTGATGGCATTGCTGTGGGGAAGGGATGGCTCTCAGTGGTCAAGCCCTTGCCTGACAAGCCTCAAACACAGGACTCTATCCCAGCACCACCAAAGAAGAGGAAAAAGAAGTGTTACTCTTCAAAATGCAAACGTGTTAATACCGCCTGGGAGGGGGTCACAGCCTTCAGTTAACACCTCAGCAGCTAGGAGCTGGCGCCTTGGGAAGATGAGAGCTGGAGAGTTGTCTGGGTAGGGAGGGAAGCAGCCAGGGAGAGGCTGCTGACAGCTCTGCCCGGTGGCCCTGGTTCTCCCACACTTGCGGACTCCAGTTCATGCAGAACCCTGAGGACCCTGTGCGGGAGGGAAGGCGCACTGGGGTTGGGGGCAGGGGCAGGGGCAGGGGGGAGGAGCCTGTCTCTAAGAACACTTGGTTTTTGTCCCCCCAAGCTCAGTCTGAACACACAAGAGGTGGTTGATCAATGCTATCTGAACACCCACAGCTCCCTTTCTAGGGGTGATGGAGCAAGCAGGAAGATAGCTAAGCACGCCCTCAAACAAAACGAGTGCAACAGAGGACAAGTTAAAGAAAGAGGGGGGAGAGCGCCTCCCGGGAAAGCACAGGGCTGGTGAGAGCGCCTCCCGGGAAAGCACAGGGACCCATGTAACCCATGGTGGCCGACCTGTAATCCCAAGAGGCAGACAGGTGAATCCCTGGGCCCCGCTGGCAGGACTCTGTCTCAAAAACCAGAGTGGTCATGGCCAGCAAGGTGGCTCAGCAGGTAAAGGCACTTGCTGCCAAGTCTGACCACATGGTATAGGGAGACAAATGACTCCTGCAAATTGTCCTCTGACCCCACAAGTATGTTGTGTCACAAAAATAATGTTTTCTTTCAAGAGAGGCAGCCAGTTCCTCGAGAATAGCTTTGCACCTGAGGTTGGACATCTGACCTCTCCACACACACATGTACTTATGTTCAATTCACATCTGCAGACACAAGAACACCCATGCATATACATGCTCACACACACACCCATATACATACACACAAAGTCAGAGGTAGGGAGAAAGAGATAGAAAGGGCAAGAAAATTGTCTAGGTGTGCTGGTGCACGCCTTTAATCCCAGCACTTGGGAGGCAAGGGCAGGCCAGTCTCTGTGAGTTTGAGAACAACCTGGGTATGTAGTGAGACCTTGTAGTATTTATTTGTTTGTTTGTTTTGAGACAGGGTCTTACTGTGTAGCTTTGGCTGTTGTGGAACTCACTGTGTAGATCAAGCTGGTCTTGAATTCACTGAAACCAGCCTGCCTCTGCCTCTCGAGTGTTGGAATTAAAGGAATGATCCCTTATGCTCAGCAAGACTTTGTCTTTTAAAAAAGGTAAGAAAATTAAGTATGCTAGAATAGCAAACCCTGCCAGTTTTCAATTTTGTTGGTTGTCATAGATAAATGACTGACTGACTTACTGATTGATACAAATTATATATTATAACTTTTTGAATATTCAAAGCAGTTCTGTTCTATCACTTATATTATAATAGAAAAATAATTAACTCCTCCATCACCATGAAAAATGAGGTTAATTTGTAGCCATTTGGTTTTCACTGATACAGTCTGAAACTTTGGATCCAGTTGTTCCCCGATTCTTTTACAGCTCCTGTTGAAACAATGTCTTTCATATTATTATATTTTGTAGGTCTGTTCGCATCAGCTATTTAAACCACATGCTGCCTTTAAGCCCTTGGGCACTGAATTTTCTAGTAGCACAGTCCCCTCCCCCACCTCCAGGCTTTTGATCCTTTTAGTCCCTCTGGGTCAGCTGAGCTGCCACACCTTTGAGCAATGTTTTTTTGTTTTGTTTTTGTTTTTCTCTTGCTGGTTAGTCCGCTGCTTCTGCCAGGCTTAATGACAGACAGTCCTGCTGAATGAAAGAATAGAGGGGGCTTCATCTTGACCCTAAGAAAGGCAGATGCCAACCTCTGCCATGGTTGCAAATGTGGCCACCAGGCTGTGTGACCTGCTTCATACTCTTCTTCAGAGCGGGAATAGCCCTGAGCACCATCTGGCAAGACAGCTCAGCTGGTAAAGGTGCTTGTCACAAAGCCTGAAGACTTGGGTTCAATCCCCGGATCCCACACCATGTCAGGAAAGAAGGGACTCTGAATGCTGTCCTCTGACCTCCACACATGTGCTGTGGCACAGCCCCCAACACACAAATAATAAAGGGGTAGTTTTATTTTAATTTTTAAAAAGAAAACCTGAGGGGCTGGAGAAATAGCTCAGTGATTAAAAGCACTTTGTACTTTTATAGAAAGCCTGTGTTCAGTTCCCAGCACCCATGTCAGGCAAGTCATTGTCATCTGTAACTCCAGCTTCAGGGGACCTAACGCCCTCTTCTGGGCTCTAGGAGCAACTGCACTCACATGCATACGTGTACACACACACACACACACACACACACACACACACACACACAGGGTGGGGGTGGGGGAGAGTGTTAGAGTTGAAATCTGTCTTTAAAACAGAAAAGAAAACCTGAGCAAACACCCATGGTGTCTCTTTAGGAATTCTGGTCTCTGTCCATCTTGAACAGGCCTGAAAGCCATGGGACAGCAGGTGACTCAGCCGTTAGAACTTTGGGCTTGGACGGGCCTGACCTGGTTTGAGCAACAGATCTTTTCTAGCAAATACCTATTTAGAACAAGTCTGTCCCATCAGCTGATCTCACACGGGCCGCTGTGCTGGTCAGGCTTCCATTACTATACAAATAGGCGCTATGGTCACCCTATGAGGAAGAAAGGCTTGTGTGGCTCACATTTTGAGGTTTTAGCCTGTGATGAGACAGGCCGAGTCGTTAGGCCTCTGAGCAGGAAAAGCTATACTGCCCACCCCCCCAGTGAAAGGCAGAGGAGGGGGCACCAGACCCACCATCTGCTTCAAGGAACATTGCCACACTGATCTGAAGACCACCTGCTAGGTCCCACCTCTTAAAGGTCCTGGCACCTTCCAATGACACTCTGGCCTGGGGACCAAGCCTTTAGCACAGGAGTTTTTGAAGGCTACACAGAGAGATCCAAATGCTAGCAAGCCCAGCTAGACACTCTTGGCTGCCATTGTGCCTTTCTCTTCCCTTTTTCCTCCCTCCCTCCCTTCCTCCCCCCCCACCTTCCCTCCCTCCATCCATTTATCTCTTTTGTACTTTTAGTTTCCATGCAGGAACATGGTTACGTTGTAGAGTGTGCTCAGTGTCTCCTCAGACTCGCTGAGCTTTTTGGACAGATGCACACAGTACAACACGGAATGTTCCTTGTTCTGTCTGTGTGCACACTGTGGTTCCCATCTTTGTGGCACATTTCTCCAAGTTCCTGGGGTGCTTCCAGAAGCCCACTCCTCGGGTTCACTATGAATGGTCAACATCTTGTTGATGGCAGGCCGCCCTTCATTTTCCTTGAAGGAACCAGTCTTCCAGGCCCAAGTTGAAAAGGGAAAAGTACTAGGGATTGTGGGAAGAAAGCCACATTGCAAGTACAACTTCTGGGTCACTGAGTGGGGGGGAAGGGGCTAGATTTACCATGGCTTTGCTTTATTTTTAAGATTCATTTATGTAATCGTGTGTATGTGTGTGAATGTATGTATACCATGTACATGCAGGAGTTCCAGGAGGCCAGAGGGGGTTGGATCCACTGGAACTGGAGTTACGGGCTGTTATGCACCACCTGGGAACCAGACGTGGGTCCTCTGCAAGAGCAGTGCTTACTCTTAACTTCTGAGCCGCCTCTGCAGCCCCTCCCATGACTTTTCATACCCGGCTGTCACCACAGAAACCTAGCTACGTACCATCCGGAAGCCTCAGGGAATAACATGGCTTCCTCAGCTTACATCCGGAAGCCTCAGGGAATAACATGGCTTCCTCAGCTGTGTGGTGGCCCAGGCCTTGTTCTTTTCTCTCTCTAACCTCGCTTTGCTCCCTCTCATCTGTTTCCCACTGTCAAAGTCCTGGCTCCTGGCGGCTGGGTGGGGACAGCACTGTGTGTGTGTGTGTGTGTGTGTGTGTGTGTGTGTGTGTGTGTGTGTGCGTGCGTGCGTGCGTGCGTGCGTGCGTGTAGGGGGCACGTCTTCTCCTGTCTTGCTCCACTTATGAAAGTATTTCAGTTTCTGCATTCCTTCCCTCTCCTTGAAGCCACATCCAGACCCAGTATTCCAGCCAGACACTGCTCCAGCTCCCCACATGGGGACCTGCCACGCATTAACATTCAGTTATAGATCTGTTATGTTTTCACTTTAATCAGAGGAATGCATGTGGTTTAGAAGCAAAAAACCAAATTGTTTGGTCAAGTGTCAGCCAGGAGAGGCAGCTGCACGCTAGGCCTCCCTCACCTAGCCCACGGCACCCACTGCTCACGTGCTGGGTTTTGTCACTCTCCTTGTGATCCGCCAACACAAGATACCCGCTGTTGACTCATGCAGTAAGAGGTGAGGAGCCTGGCCTCGACTGCTCTGTTTCCTCTCTCCCCTCCTAGCTTTTGATCATTTTAGTATTTTTAGCACTTTAATCACATTTATGTGATATTGTGCCCCCCCCAGCATTGTATCCACCCACCCTGGGAGCTGTGGCTGTGGAGGCTTCTATCCCTCCCTCCCTTCCTCCCCAGTGCCCACCTCTCTGCTTTTCTAGATCTTACCTTCACTGGCAGTTTGAAATTCTATTGTTTAACTGTCATTAGTTCTTCCATGCTCAGTGATTTGTACCCAGGGTCTAATTTACAGAGGTGGCTCTGTGATTACTTACAGATTCTGGGAGATGGGGTCATCATGCCACCCAGGCCACAGGAGCAGCCAAGGGAAGGAAGGCACAGGCCACAGAGGTTTGGCTAGTTTGAATATTTCCAGCAGCCTCTGTCCGTTTTCATGGAGTTCTTGTCTGGCACCTGGGTGGAGGTTACTAAGGACAGAGGAAACACCAGATTGGCATGATGGGTTTCTTCATGTGGCTTCTCATCCTGAAGGTTTCTGGGGATCTTCAGTGGTCCCTGCTGTCCCAGAACCTCCCACCCTCCAGGAGACCGGCAGGTCCAGAGGTGGCCACAGTGCAGCCAGGCTCTGTGTCTTGCAGTGGAGAGAGGGTGAGGCATTCTCTCTTTGGAAAGTTCTAGATAAAAGTGATTTCCCACTAATAGACTAAGAGCTCATCTTGGAAGGGAAGAGAAACATCTAACAATATTTGGAGCCCCCCCACCAAGAGCTTACTATGTTCAAAGGAGGGAAAATAGCTGTCTAGCTGAAAGGTATTGGAGGGGGCAGGGGGCAGGGCAATAGGCTTTTGTTGGTTATGCTGTGGAGATTAGAGGTATCAGAACTGTCTGTCTGTCTCTCTCTCTCTCTCTCTCTCTCTCTCTCTCTCTCTCTCTCTCTCTCTCGCTTTCATTTTCCTGCTGTGTGTGGGTGTGTGTGCATGTATATATACATATGTGTGCATGCTCAAGATTGGGGCAGCTGTCTCTCCTCTACCATAGCAGGTAGACCTTTGATGACCAGTGTTAAAAGCACCATTTTGTCACAGGCCAGTTCCTGTTGCTTTCAAGACTGGGTCAACCTGGAGCTTGTAGAGCGGGCAGGACACATTCTCCTTGAAGACAAGAATACACGCTTTGTTTGCTGTGCCTTATCTGTTTGTGCTGCTGGTCACTATTATAGTAGATTCCCCGCTAGGTTCAGGCATGGCTCAGACACAACCCTGCCCTTGAAGATCTCAGTGTCCCAGGAAAAGGAATTGACAAAACTGGACATGATGGTGTACAACTTGAATTCCCACACTCGGGAAAGAGCTAAACAGTGGGCAGACTTGGGTCTTCAGCCTCCCTTTCTCCATCCTTGCCAACAGCTACTTCCCCAGACTGTCCCCCTCCTTGCACCCAAGCCTGGGCAATTACCACCTGCTCCTGCCATAGACATTTAGGAAATGCTGGTGATTAGCGATTGTTATTGTGGTAATTAAAAGTCCCTGGGAACAGCTTGGCTAATATCCATCAGTATCTGCAGTCAGGTTGGCTGTGAGCTGAAATGGTAATGAAAACCTCGAAACCCAGCACAAAGCAGTGGTACCAGGGAACATTAAAAGCTGTCAGACGCCCCCTACAAACACCATGGCAGCCATGTGAGCCTTTTCTCATTAAATGGTATTTTCAAGGCTGGCTGCTTTGCTGGCCTTATCACAGCAAACCACACACGGGGAGCAGCAACTCTCCAGAAGGGAGTATTTTCCCATTTGTGGACCTAGGCCGGGGTGGGGGCTTGTCCCTCCAGAGGGCTTGTCCTGGCCCTGGTCTTGGGGAGGGGCCAAGTGTTGGTGTCAGGCAGTGAGTGATGGGCCTGGGTGCCCTGGGCAGAAGTTGGATGCTATTGTCATGCAGGTTGTAGAATTGGAGGGAGCCGTGAGGCAAGAGAAAGTCAGGATGTCTATGGACAGGCATGGATGGGATTGCTGCTCAGAACCTGGCCCAGCTGGCTTTCCCACCACTCGCCTTGCCAGGCCTGCTCAGCCATGTGGAAGGTGATTTCCAAAATACTGACAGTGCGTTTGGGGCCACGTGCACAGGCACGCCTCCTGTGCTGAGTGAAGCACCTGTGCTCCAGACCCTCTGATGGGGGAGGGGGCTCAGGAATTGCTGCTCCTCCCGGCACTAGTCCAGTATCCCAACCAGGCTGAGTGGCAGGGTAAGCCAGTGGACCGTCCACCTAGAGGACAGTGACAAGATTAGTATCAGACCAGAGTCTTTCAGAAGTGACCATTCCATTGGCTAGCTGCAGACCTGCCCACAGACCTGGGGAGACACGGCAGGCTGGCCTGGAGGGCTGTGCGCATGGAGCGCGGATACTGGGATGAAGCTGATATGTTTGTATGGAGTTTGGGGGGTTGAATAGCGCCCTGCAAGGCAGACTCCTGGCCGTGCATGCTACCCTGCCCCGCGCTTCGGGTGCTGAGTTCTTTATCCTGTCTTCATGCAGCACTTTGCGGATGAGCGTCTTTTGAAGGGAGGCAGGGTGGAGATGGGTTTCTATGGTAGATGGGAGAGCTGAAGCATGGGTTCTGCAGGCTGTGCCATTGCCAGGGAGCAGCAGGAAGGGCACCGCTGGGGAGATGCCCAGGGTCTTGCTCTCCACCAGCACATTTGCTAGATGCTTCTCTCATTCCTCTTTGAATCTCAGATAATAAGTCCATTTTGTCAACAGTAAGAACTTGGGTGAGGGACTGGAGAGATGGCTCAGGGGGTAAGAGCACTGGCTTCTCTTCCAGAGGACCAGGGTTCAATTCCCAGAACCCACATGGGCAGCTCACAGCTGTCTATATAACTCCAGTTCCAGGGCTTCTGACACACTCACACAGACATGTATGCAGGCAAAACAACAATGGACATAAAATAAAAATAAATTACATATAAAAACTGTTAAAAAACACTTTTAGGTGGAACTACCAGGTCACTTCTAGGCTGGGGACACGGCACGGTGGCAGAGAGAGCACTTCCTCAAGGAGGTGACTTGCAGCCATCAGTTCTGTTGTTTAACCAGTGTTTACTGAGCATCTACTCAAGGCTGACGTGTGTTAAGAACTTGAAGGTACAGTGGTGAGCAGACGGCCATGGCTCTCCCTCCTGGGTGACAAAGCCCAGTGGGGGAGACAGCTTAATTTAAGGACCAGCCAAGAAGTCCGGCTCTAGCTTCCAACGGAATGCTGCAGCGTGTGTGAGCATTGATGACTGTGCTAAGTGAAATGAGCCAGGCTCCACAGGCTAGTGTCTGGATGATTCCACTGCAACAGACTAACTTAGGGAGGGAAAGTAAAAGGTGGTCACCAGGGGCTGAAGACAAAGAGGAACTGCAGGGTGACTCTGCTGTCCATCCTGCAGCACCTACATTTGGTGACCTCAAGACCCTGCAATGCCTCTCCCATGGAAACCGCTCCTAAGCAAAGTGCGCAGACTCGAGGGATCTGACCCAAGGCCCTCGCCCTGCGTGTGTCTGTGCATGTGGTGATTGTTCCCTTTCCTGGGGCTTCTCATCTAAACTTGTAGATGTGCCTTAGACCTTTGAACGTGATCCGAGGCTGTAGCCAACAACGAACTCATGAGTATACTGTGAAGAGAGCCCTAGCCAGCTCCCAGGAGTGCAACAGTGGGAACAGTTCCAGTGTCATCAGAAGACCTGAGTTCATTAGGCTGAACCCGAACACAGCCAACCTGATTTGGGAGATGAGGGCTAGACACTGTAGTGTTGGTGGAGACCACTTCTTATTAACACAGCACAGTTGTCATGATACATGGCGGGGAAGAGGCCAGCCTAGATGCATGAGACCCTGTCTGAAAAACAATATAATGCTGTGTTGACTTTAGTCAAGTCCTGAACTTGTTGAAGCCTCAATTTTCCCATCTGGAAAATGGAACCTTTGGCACCAAATGCCTTGGGAAGAGGGAAGGAGACTTTCTATCCTTGTATTTTGTGGATTTTAGACCAATGTGTGATGCTACCTTAGTTCATTTCTGTTGTGGTAACAAAACACCAGAGACGGAGCAATCAATAAAGTATAGAGGTTTCTTTGGGTGCTTTCTAGGATTTGGAATCCCTAGAGCATGGTGCCTGTGTCTAGTGAGGGTCTCCATGCTGTGTCATGTGGTGAGACTTGTTTGTGCACTTTTACTTCTTTACTCTGCATACAGGATGAACACAGAGGTCAGAGGACAACTTGTATGAGTCGGTTCTCTCCTTCCACTGTGGGACAGGCCCTCAGACTTGCCCATTTCAACAGCTCCCCCATCCCTTTTTACAAAGATCTATTTTTAGTGTATGTATGAATGCTTGCTTGTATGTATGTATGTATGTATGTATGTGTGTGTACCATGTGCATACAGGACCCCACAGAGCCCCCAAAGAGAGCATCACACACCCTAGAACTGAAGTTATGGGTGGTCTTGAGCATGTGGGTGCTGCGAACTGAACCTGAGTCCTCTGCTGGGTCAGCATGTACTCTTAACTGCTGGACATCTCTCTAACCCCTGATTTTTAAAATGGTGTGTGTGTGTGTGTGTGTGTGTGTGAGCGCACACTCAAGTACGAGTGAGTGTGTGTGTGTGTGTGTGTATGTGTGTGTGTGTACATGTGATTGTAGGGGCACAGGTGACTCGGGACCTGTGGGAGGTCGGAGGGCGACTTTGTGGGTCAGTTCTCCCTTCCACTGTTACGTGGGTTCTGGGGATTGAACTCAAGTTGCAGCAAATGCCTTTACCCCGAGCCATCTTGCTAGGTCTACATGCCACCCTTGGTCCTAGGGATGGGACCAGAGTGCTCTGGGAAGCACTCTACACTGAGTGATATTCTCAGCCCTCTTTTTATTTCTTATTTTGAGACAAAAATCTCACTAAGTTGCCCAGGATAGCCTTGAGCTCACTCTAGCTTAGACAGGCCTTGAACTAGACTTTCCTGCCTCTGCCTCCTGAGTTACTATGATCACAGACTTGTGCCAGCAGACTCAGCTTCCTCCTCCTCTTAATAAAGTCACCAATAATACCACCCTGGAGGACCCACCCCTAGGACCTCATGTAATCTAACTGTGTTCCAAAGGCCCTACCACCAAATGCCATTAACTTACCTGAAGATCAAGCTTTCTGTCGGGTCCGGTCTGTATTAGCCCCACATTGTAGGAGCCTGCTGCACCAGCACCACAAGCAACTCCAAGGTATCAGGAAAAGAGAGACAAGACGTCCATTTGTTTGTACTAAGAGAATGCATGTGTTGTCTTTATTGCCAGGAGAGAGTGTGTGTGTGTGTGTCTTCATTGCAAGTGCTAAGAGGTCTCTCCCTTGTAGGAGGGAGGAGCTTTTTATACAGGTTTACAGCACAGTGGAAAAAACCCCAGGTAGAGAGATCGTTGTTTTCCTCCTGCTAGATGTTGATGTCAGAGGGTCAAGGCCAGGGCAGTAAGCCAGGACTAGAAAACAGAAAGCACTTGGACTGGAAAACAAGTTGCCCTTGTAGGCTGACCAGCAACTCACAGAGACCCCATGGGGCTGGGGCCCAACATCTCCCCCCTTCTTTATATATAAATTAGCACCTATCTCAGGTGACTAGGATGTTAATGTCAATCTTAGTATACAAAAACAAACATTTATAAACAATATTTGGGAATGTGGGTGTCGTTCTTTCCAAACTACTTCCTGCTGTTAAGGGGCGCTGACATATCATGGGGATCATGACAAAAAAACAAAAACAAAAAAACAAACCCAGAACCCTGTTGAAGTTCTTGTTTTTGTGGTCTGTAAGGCTGTATCATCTCAGCTGTTTTAGGTGTTGGATCACCTGGGTCACTGTTTCAAGTGGTCTTGCTTCATCAAACCATACTAGTCTGGAAGGAACCCACAGCTTTTTATGTTCTGTGGAAACAAAAGCAGAAATTCTTTTTCCAAGTAACCTGTCCTTATATTTAAATTTAGAAGTCAAAGCATTTTTAAAACATGTAAGTTGGATTAATTTAGCAACATTAATAATCAATTGTCTTTTAGTAGTTTTTGTTCCTTTCTCAGCAATTAAACAATTTAAAGACACCACAACTGTACACAGTATCCAGACTCTCTGTGTATTTTTCATTCTATATACTTTTATCTTTTCCTTTTCTTTTACTTAATACCAGTATCTCCTTGCTAGATGTTGATGTCAGAGGGTCAAGGCCAGGGCAGTAAGCCAGGACTAGAAAACAAAAAACACTTAGACTGGAAAACAAGTTGCCCTTGTAGGCTAACCAACAACTCACAGAGACCCCATGGGGCTGGGGCCCAACAGGAGCCATTTACCATGGCCTGTTGTCTTTGGTGCTCTGATCAGAACCAGCCCAACAACCCCAGGTCCAACCCTGAGTGGGGGTGTGTGGACAAGGGAAGGCCTAGCTACCCAACAGCGTTAAAGATGAGACAGAGATATTTGGTCATAACAGGAGGGCTCCCAGTTAATACTGAAGGCCATGGTTTATTGTTCCATCCTCTTCAGTAACCATCCAAAGATGGGGCAATGGTAGAGGACACCTGTTATCATATATAAAGGGCTGATAGCAAATATGTCCCTGAATCCTAGAGACACTCCTTTGCACCACTTACTCAAACCCTCAGGCACCCACACCAGCAAGTCTCACTAGCCCCCAGGGTGGGTGTAGACTCCTCATGGCTCAAGTCTTTTGTTATTTAGGAGTCATTCCCCACTGAGCCAGGCTGTCCAGTGGCTACCAGCTGACATCTAAAAGACAATAGAAATTCTGAGCTCTCAGAACTCATGGCCAGGTGAAATATATTTCCAAAATATCATGTAAGCCCTGGCAGCCTTCTCCTGAGAAGAGACAAGAATTCTTCAGACCATAGCAGTTTCCAGTCCAGGAAATGTAAATGTGGGGGGTTTTCTCACCGGGACTCCAGAGAACATTCCTCCCACTGTCCGTGCTGTGTGAGACACTGAGCCAGGGTGAGACTCCGAGCTAGAGTGCTGCCTAGCATGCTCAAGGCCCTGGGTCCCATCCCTGTGCACCACCTGAGAAAGGAAACCATAGCAGAGCCATCTAAAGCCAGTCTCTCTGTGCAGACAGCAGTCTCTGAGTGCTGCACTCCATGCCTGTGTTCTGGACTCGGAAGTCCCGTGACCCACAGCCTAGAGCTGAGGAGACCCCTTGTCTACCTGGGAGCACTAGCTGTGCCAGGTGTAGTCAGCTTAGCGCTATCAGTTTCCGCAGCAGACATGGGGGTGGGGAGTGAAGTTGGGTGCTAGTAAGGATGGGGTGGGGTGCAGGGTAAGGATGGTGGGGTGCAAGGGGTGCAGGGTAAGATGGGTGGGGTACATATGAGGGATGTGGAAGTACAGGGGAAGTAGATGTGGGGCGTGCAAGGCGTGTGTGTGTGTGTGTGTGTGTAAGTGTAAGGTGGATGGAAGGTGTGTATGGTGTATGTGTATAAGGTGGATGGAGGGTTGTGTGTGTGTGTAAGGTGGGTACAGGGTGTGTGTGTGTGTGTGTGTGTAAGGTGGATGGAGGGTGTGTGGAGGGTGTGTAAGGTGGGTACAGGGTGTGTGTGTGTAAGGTGGATGGAGGGTGTGTGTGTGTAAGGTGGATGGAGGGTGTGTGTGTGTGTGTGTAAGGTGGGTACAGGGTGTGTGTGTGTGTGTGTGTAAGGTGGATGGAGGGTGTGTGGAGGGTGTGTGTGTGTAAGGTGGATGGAGGGTGTGTGTGTGTAAGGTGGATGGAGGGTGTGTGTGTGTAAGTGTGTGTGGGGGGTGGAGGGTGGCAGCCAGGCAAGTTCTAAGTAGGCAGCATGGTGTGTTCTTTTGTCCTGTTGGAGAATGCTGTGCACACCTGCACTCTAGAGGCTCAGAGAAGCCCTTCAGTGACATCTTAGTTTCTTCCCAAATGTGCATGACCTGGGATGGTGTGCTTGCTCTCTGACACTCTCCCTTTCTCGGCTTTTATTATAATATGCCACAATTTAAATATGACCCCGTGGATACTTCACAGTCAGCCTACCCTGGGATTCTGATCCTAACTCTCCATTTTAAATAGGGTATTTGGCCCATAGAGGATAACATTGTTAATCCTTGTCACATAGGGTGACCATAGTGATTGCAACCATAGCATCTATGGGGTGGCTGCCCTGTACCTAGTGCAAGGCTTTGATGTTTTAAGTCCACTCATGGGTCTGATTGTCATGGCCACTCTGTGAGATGGTGCCATCCCAGACCTGCTGGTGGGGAAACTGAGGGTCCAGGAGATCCAGTGTGTCCAAATCACACAACAGCTGGACGATGGCCCCAGGACTGACTTTGAATGCCTGCGTGGAACTCTCCAAGCCTAGCTTTTCTCTGGGAAGGTGACCCCAGCCCTCCCTCGCTCCATCCCTCCTTACTCAGTATGCTGAGCACATCCCCTCCATAGGAAAGAGATTATGCAGCTCTTGGATGTTTCTGAAGTAGGCATTAAGGGTTTGGGGGACCTTATCTCAGTTACTACTCTGAATTCTAATATGAGGCTCTTGGAGATTCCAGTCTTTCCATGTCTGTACAGAAACCCTCAAGGGAGAGCTTCCAGATACTGTGACATGGCCTAGCCATGTTCCTGAAGCCCTCTGTCGCCCTTCCCAGAGCTCTAGGAGGAAGGCACTGTGGGATGCTAGACACAGTACTGAGCACTCCCAGCTTGGCAGTAATGTCTTTGCTTCACCAATGAAATGTGAAAAGCTCAGAGAGGTCTATAACTACCCAACACTGCACAGCCAGTGTACACGGAAGCTGCAGTTGATTCTGCCTTGATCAAATGACCACTTGAGTCATTGGATTCTTTTGACATTGATTCCTCCAATGGCGAGTGAGAAAGGGGATCCATGCTGGGGATGACAGGCTCAGAGGGGTTCCTAGAGGTTTCTCTGACTGTCATTCCTATTCTGGACAAGGGTGGACACCTTCAACCTCTAGGGATCCATCCAGCTTTCTGGGTGCCCTTCTCAGCCAGCCCTGGGGTGACCATTTCCTTTTTTTTTTTTTTTTTTTTTTTTTTTTTTTGGTGTTTATGAGACAGGGTTTCTCTGTATTGTTTTGGAGGCTGTCGGTCCAGCCCAGCCTCGAACTCACAGAGATCCACCTGCCTCTGCCTCCGAAGTGCTGGGATTAAAGGCGTGCGCCACCACTGCCCGGCTTTGGGGTAACCATTTCACTTCCTCCCAATTCACATCTTCTCCAAGGGGAGGAGATAGGGCCCAGCCTACATCATCTCTCTCCTCCCAGCAGCTCTGAGAATCCCTGATGGCTGTGCGGAATGGAGGGGGCTCATAGGAGGCCTAGGCCCTCAAAAGCACAAAACTGAGCTAGAAAAGACAGAGGATGCACTATGTTTGTACTCTGAGAGCGGCCACACCAAGCCTGAGACACTGTGGCACTCCTGGGCTTCTCTGCTGAGGGACAATGGTATGAACCAGAGGGATGTTGTGCAGGAGTTAGTTTAGAATAGTGAGAGACCAGAGACATTCTCCTTGAGAATCTGGGGCCC
Organism: Mesocricetus auratus; assembly: GCF_017639785.1. Taxonomy (NCBI): domain Eukaryota; kingdom Metazoa; phylum Chordata; class Mammalia; order Rodentia; family Cricetidae; genus Mesocricetus; species Mesocricetus auratus. Next base: position 54,354,379 of record NW_024429191.1, on the reverse strand, counting down.
GAGCATGGGATCATGGGAGGCTCCACGACTGGTTGGCACTGGATGAGCCAGCTGCTTGAGACTGGATAGGTTCTGTCGTACTCAGCCCCAGCCTCAGCCCCCATAGATAGAGAAGGTGCGGGTGAGCCAACTGGCAGTGGGGGCCCAGCCCGGGTGAATGGGTCAGGAACCTAAGCACTTCCTGCTTGTGAGCATTTGTGTGCCAGCGGTGGAGAAGGATTGCACTGGGCAGGAGGTGGCTAGGCAGGCTCTTAGATTCTGGTGGGTGATGGGGCAGACACGAGTAGCAGTGGATGATTTTCATAGCACTCCTTACATGCTCTAAGGCATCACCCTGCTGCAATCCTAGTGTGCAGAGAGAAGCAAGAGAATATGGGGTCAGTTTTAAAACAGGTGTGGAGGTAAGCTGGGCGTGGCAGTACCTGTAAGCCTTCTGGAACCTGTAAAGTGGAAGCAAGAGGAAAGGATGTTCCAGACCAGCCTCGGCTACATAGCAGGACCATGAATAGATGGGTGGGTGGGTGGGTGGATGATGGAGAGTTCATAGAACTTTCTGCAATGTGTCTATTCTGGGTCCACCTGTCATGTTGGCTTAAGAGGACTGAGGAGAATTCTCATCTATACTCTGTTCTGGATCTCATGTTCTCCCATCACCTCGTTGACAAGCAGGAAATGAGGAACAGTAGGGCTGCGTGGAGAGTAGCATGCAGGGAGAGAAGGCAGCTTCACTTCCTGTGTCTCTCCTTCCCAGGTCTGGAAGAGGTCAGGGGCCTGGTTCTACAAAGGGCTCCCCAAGTACATCTTGCCCTTGAAGACACCTGGCCGGTCTGATGATCCCCATCTCCGACCTTTGCCTGTGGAGCCCACAGAACCCCAACCTCAGAGAGCAGAAGCCAGCCGTGTCTACACTTGGGCCCGAGGGAGAGGTAAGAACTCTGTGTCCACTGTGGGACTCTGGGAGTCCTCGGCCCTAACCTGCTCCTGAACAGAGTGCATCTCTGATGGCAAGCACATTGGTTTCTCGATTTGCAGGGACACAGCCAGAGGGGTCCTTCAGGAACTGCTCTCCCAGCAGGACAGTAACTCAGGGGCAAGAATGCCACAAGGAGCACTGTGGCTCTTTGCAGGAATGGGATGTCACTCCAAAAGCTTTTTTTTTTAATTTATTTTTATTTTATGTGCTTTGGTGTTTTGCCTGCACGTATGTCTGTGTGAGGGTGTCTGATCTTGGAGTTACAGACAGTTGTGAGCCGTGCTGAAAATTGTACCCAGGTACACTGGAAGAACATCCAATGCTCTTAACATCCCCAAGCCATACCTCCAACCACAGCTTTTGTCTTTTTCTTGCTTGTGGTGCTGAGGATGGAACCCAGGGCCTCGTACACAGTAGGCAAGCATCTCCCCAGGGAGCCGTCCCCGCCCCCAAGTCAGCAGGCACATTCCAACTGATCACCTTTCTCAAGCAGGCCTGCAGCACCTCTTTCTCTCACCGGTTTCTCCGCAGAAGGACACTCCTGGCTCTCTAGCTCCTAATGAGCAGGGTGACCTGGTGTCTGTGGTGACTGTCCAGAGGTGAGTGTGCCCTGCTATGATGGCAGTCAGTGCTGTCTTGTGGGTACTTTTGTGTTTCTGGTTTTCTTTTCTAAGTCCCTCCTCTCACAGAAGCTGCAGGAGGTTCTCAAAGTAGATATTCAATAGCGCCATCTTATAGTAGCCACATAGCCTGAGGCCGAGAGCGTGGGACCAGAGCTGGGTTCCAGGGCAGGCCCTTCCCCTTTGGGTCTGGCTTCTTCTGCCCTGCAGTGGCCACACTCCAGCTGATGGCTTGTCTCAGAAGAGGTAGCCTCAAGATCACAGGCCTGGCAGCAGCTTTGAAAGGGCTTTGGGAGGTGACCTGACTATCTTCATGTCATGTGGGCTGTTCTTTCCTTATCAAAAGGGTAACACGTGTTTGTGATAGAAAAGTAAAGGTCACCAAGCAGCAGGCCTCAGAAGGTGAAAGCCCTGTGAGTCACCCTTGCAAACAGCGTCGCGTTAGGCACTCGCGGTCCCTTCCCAGGTAATTTTCATCCTTGTGCCACTTGGCACTTTTCACAGCTGTCTCTCTCCATCCTGATGCTGCAGCTCTCCCTGGCATGACTCAGTCCTGTGTCTAGTCTCCCTGATGTCACAGACAGGTGTGTGGGATGCAGGGCAGAATGCAGGGGAAGACCTGGAGTGTGGACTCCTTGTATGTAGGGAGACTGGGCCGTTGCCTCACAGAGATGTCATGGCCACAGAACCTGAGGAAGCAGCCATCTTTCACCCTGTCCCTCTGTCTGGGTACACCCTTATCCCACAGTCTAAAGCAAGGGATGTGACCTCAGAAACGGAAGCAAATGGGCCAGCAGGGTCAGCAAGTTGCTAGGGGCGTCTGCACAGAGAGGCCTGAGGCCTGTGTAAGCAGCTGGGGCCCAAGTGCCCACTGTAGAGTCCTCACCACACACCTGCTCCTAGTCAGCACACACACACACACACACACACACACACACACTTATCACTGGTGCATACATTCACAGGCACATGTGCTCACACAGGTTCACATCTGTGTAGATAGGCATACATGTTCACACACACAAGCAGACACTTATGTACCCTGGGCACCTCCTCGGCTGTGGAGACACAGATGATGGCCTTTCTTTAGCACAGGTGTGGAGGCCAGCATCCCCACACATTTGGAATCAGCTGGAAGCATAGAGGCTCTCTGCAGGAACTGGCTCTCCTTCTGAGGTAGTGAGGTGCAGAGCCCACAGGCTGCTGTGTCAGGCCTGTTGGAGCCCCATGGTCCACGAGTGACTTTCTTAAGGCCCACAGGCAGCAAGCAGAGCAGGGAGGAAGGACTGCTGGTGATCACACCTGTGCTCACACTGAGAGAGGCCGCCAGGGAGGTGTTGGATAGAGCAGGGCTTAATTCAGAAGAAGAGCTAGCGTCTGAGGCAGTGGAGAAAAGCCTAGGAAAGACAGACAGCGGAGTCGTGTCCATGAGGAAACCACAGTGCAGGGCTGGCCAGAAGAGCTGCAGAAGAGCCTGAACTGATTGATAGTGTGTACTCTTCAGCTGCTGAGGCCTGGTGCAGGGCAGCTTCTGTGCTCTCTCCAGTCAGTCTCTGCTTTCTGGCTGAGGGCATTCGCCTGACTGTCTGAGGTCTGGCCGTGTCCTCCACAGGGCACAGCCCTGGCTACTGTGTGAGACTAGACCAGCTGGTGTGTGGGGACCATCCTTACCTAAGGACACTCGAGTTAAGGACTGAGATGAGGGACCTTCTGGTCCTTCCCTGTGTCTTCATGGTAGCTCATGTAACCTCAAGGTGAGGTCCATGGCAGCCTATGGGCAGGGCTCTGTCACTCCTGCCTCAAGGAATCCTGGGAGATGGCAGAGGCTGCTATTCTGGCCCCTATGTAGCTGTTGGACTCCAGGGAGCAGACAGCCCTCAGCAGGCAGCTGTGAGAGTGTAGGGTGGGGCTGTCTCCATCTGTCCAGTCCTCGCTCTGAAAGTGACTTCCCCACCCACATCCTAGCTCACCATCAGGTGCCCAAGAGCTTGGCAGCTGGCTGGGCTCACAGCTTTGGCTGTGACCTAGAGCAAGCTAGCACTCATGACTCTTGCAACACCACACTTGGGCTGACTGAGCTCAGGAGGGGTCAGAGTAGCCAGCACTGCAGGTACTATTCCTACCACCCTGAAAAGTCCTGTGTCAAGAGCCACATCTGTCCTCAGCAGGCCGGTACCTTAGCACACAGCACAGGAGCAGCGTAAAAGAGATGCTCTATAGATGTGCACGCAGATGAGTGAGCCACGTGCCAGCTTCTGAGCCTGTGGAGGGAGCTTTCGTTACAACACAGGTGCCTCTGGTCCATGAGCTGCTAGATGGACCCAAGAAGCCACTTGCTCTCTAGGAAGCTCTCTTCCTGGCCCCAGGCCTTCGGGGACTCCAGGCCACCATCTTCCTCCTGCCACAGGGATGGAGTTCAGGCTGGCACCAGCTCACCAGCTCTCTTCAGCCCCCACCCCCCACCCCCGTCCCAAGCCTTGGGCTCCAGCACCTATGCCCCCACCTTCTCCTGTTCACATCCTAGCCCTCCCTTGTTTCCTTTCTTGTTCCCTGTTGGAAATGTAGAGGTTAGCAATAGAGATAGGTTATAAATGTTTTTGCTTTTAATGTTATTTGTGTGTGTGTGTGTGTGTGTGTGTGTGTGTGTGTGTGTGTGTGTATGCACACATGCCACGATGCATATGTGTGGAGGCTGGAGGTCTACTTTGTGGGATGCGTTCTCTCCTACCTTTATGTGAGTGCCAGGGATTGAACTCGGGTCACCAGGCAAGTCATCTCACTGACCCCAAACTATGAACTTTTCAATACACACAGGGATCGAGGGGTTAATTGATATTTGCAAGATAGATGCCCTCCCATCCACCTCCCTGTTTTTTTATTAATTTTTAATAATATAAGAAAACAAGTTAAATAATTCATCAAGGAATGAAAATCAGGAATGTCTTCTGTTTGTCCTTATGCCATAGCCCTTGACCAAACACCCACTGAATTTAGGCATTTAAATGTGCTTTGCAGCAAAAATAAACAGGCTCTTTCTGGCCTGTGACTGTTGCTTTTTGCAGCTGCATTTATTTGTTTATTTGAGACTGTCTCACTATGTAGCTCCAGATGGCCTGGAACTCTGGTGTAGACCAAGCTGTCCTCGAAATCACAGAGATTTGACCACCTCTGTCTCAAATGACAGGACCAAAGGCGTGTGCCATCATGCCAGGCCTATCACAAGAATGTCACGTGCCCCTTCCAGGATATTAGATCTAGGTTTTACTTCACTTTTGAGGCTGAATAAAATCCCATGAACATTGGGATTTCCATTGTTCTCTATCAATGGACCTTAATGTTGTTTTTAGATTTTACTTTGAAATATCTTTAGGCCTGGAAGCTGTGAACTGAAGCTTGGGCCATAAAATAACCTGGTCATCCACACTGGGGCGGTGAGGCTGTACATCTTTGCTGCCTCTGTACTGTTGAGGGTTCTAAGCAGGCCAGTACACAGGGAAGAAAAACAACATTTCACTGTTTTTATGTCCACATCCCAGTAGGTCTCCCTACACCTATTTATTGATTTTAATTCAGATCTCCTGTCTTTCGAGCTGCTAGAGGGACCCAACACTTGGGAGGTAAGGGTGGGAGGCTTCTGAGTTCAAGACTGGCCTCAGTTTCATATGAAGCTCTAATGAGTTCCAGACTAGCCTGGGCTACAGAGGAAGCCCTTGTCTCAAAGCAAAAGAAAATCTTATCAGCTGATAAGGCCCTGGAAGCCATGTTTAATCAAAATTCAAATCAAGAATCTCCATCATTTGCTCATATTTGATAGTTTGGCTTTGTTTCATTGTGAGTTGCATTATTTTTCCAGGTGCTTGGGATAAATCCCAGCCCTTGAGTGAAAAGTGCTCTGCCACCTTCCTGTGCTCCAGCATTTTTAGGAGTTTTTGTTTAATTTTTATTGTGTGTATGAGCATTTTGCCTGCATGTATATGTGTGTACCATGAGTGTGCACAATGCCCACAGAGGTCAGATCCCAAGTAACTGGATTTACAGACAGTTGTGAGCTACCATGTGAGTGCTTGGAACTGAACCCAAGTCCTCCACTGAGCCGTCTCTCCTACCCCTTATTAGTTTTTAATTAATGTAGTAAAGCAAGGAATAAACCATCTCTTACTATTGGAAATGAACAAAAGGAATCTATCTTCTTTGCTGTTGATGTGTATGCCAAGAACTCCACCAACTCCAACTAAATGCCCTAGGATTAATAAAGAAATTTAGAAATTAACAAGACTTAAGATAAATCAATTTAGCTGGGCAGTGGTAGCACACACCTTTAGTCCCAGCACTTGGGAGGCAGAGGCAGGCAGATCTCTGAGTTCGAGGCCAGCCTGATACAGAGCAAGTTCCAGAACAACCAGGGCTACACATAGAAACCCTGTCTCAAAAAAACAAAAATTTTAAAAGAGAAATTGTTCTTAAAAATCAATAGCTTTAATCTATACTGACTAATTAAAAATGGAAGTGAAGCCGGGCGGTGGTGGCGCACGCCTTTAATCCCAGCACTCGGGAGGCAGAGGCAGGTGGATCTCTGTGAGTTCGAGGCCGGGCTGGACCGATAGCCTCCGGAACAATACAGAGAAACCCTGTTTCGTAAAAACCAAAAAAAAAAAAAAAAAAAAAAAAGGAAGTGAGAAGACCTATTTGTAATTGCAACAAAAAGTTATTTTATGCCTTGCAGAAGACATTAAATAGAAATTATAGGGACTGGCATACTTATTGTATTAGTATGCTTAGGCTGCTGTAAAAAATACCAAAGACTGGGTGGATGGTTTAAGCTACTGAAATTGATTTTCTCCCAGATCTGGCTGGTAGAGCAAGATCAAGGTGCTGACAGGACTTGTCTGTGACCCTTGTGGTGCAGTGAATGGCCACCTTGTTCAGTGTGTGCGTTTGAGGACAGCGGGGTAGACAGCTCTCTGGCCTCTGCTTGGGAGAATACTCATCCTGTCGAATCACTCCCCACCCTAGGGCTTCATTTAACTCTTCCAGATACCTGGAGTTTAGAGCTTCAACATGAATTAAGATTGAGAACACAAACATTCAACCCACAAAAAGGATAAAAATTAAGCCCTGAGCAGAAAATCAGGTAAAAACCTCAATCCTACCAGGTAAGGTGGTACTGCCTTTAATCCCAGTGTTTGGGAGGCAGAGGAAGCCTCTGTGAGTTCAAGGCTAGCCTGGTCACATAGCAAGTTCCAAGCCAGCCAGGGCTACATAGCAAGACACTGTCTCAAAAAGGAAAAAACACTCTTTCTTAATTCTTCCATTTTTATATTTTTACAGTTATATAAGATCTATCTGACTCCGTGTGTGTGTGTGTGTGTGTGTGTGTGTGTGTGTGTGTGTGTGTGTGTAGACAGACAGAGTATGAATGTGTATGTGTCCTATAACATGGATGGGCCTGAAAAACTTCCTGCTAAGTTCAGGAAGTCAGAGTCAAAGACTTCCCATTGTACGATCCCTTTCATAGGAAATGTCTAAGGCTAGGCAAACCCATAGACAGAAAGATGCATGTGCCAGGGGGCGGTGGGAGAGGAGAGACTGCCAGTGAGGACAGAGCATGAAAATATTCTAAAGTTGAGCAGTGGTGGCAGCTGCCCGGTGTTATGACTATACTGTATTCCCCCTAAAGAGTGAATTTTATAGGATATGAATTATGTCTCAATTTAAAAGCTTGTGAGGAACTTAGAGTAGCTATTATAGAATACACAAATAGATGAATGGACGGGAATTGAAGTGGAGTAGGCCCAAGAACACATAGGAAGCTGAACAGGGACTTTTCGGCTCAGCAGGGAAAGGCACACTGATTTAATAACCAGAGCCAGTGTGATTCAACTTCCGTGTGCATCCAGAAACATATTACAGCCCTAATGCTAAGAATAAGATAACAGGCCAGGTGGGGTGGTCTGTGCCTTTACTCCCTGCTACTCAGGAGGCTGAGGCAGGAGGATCATTTGAGCATAGATTTTAAGCTTAGGCACCATAGTGAGACCCTGTCTCAAAACCAGTCAGTCATCGGGAGTATGAGAGATGGAGTAGATGTAGCTCTCTGTGTTACTAAGAAAAGCTGGTGACAGCTGTGGGACAGGTAAGCTGACCTCCTGGGCCAGTTAGTGCCTCCAGGGAGGCTCATCTAGGTGAGACACTGGCTCTCCCCCCAGGAGCTGCAAGAACAGCTTGGCCTAGGGCAGCCCCAGGGTCAATAAAGCCAGCCTTCCTGTGACACCTGGTTTCACGTAGTAGAACCAGTGCTGGGGACTCGTGGCTCATTGTCCCTTAGCAGGACTTACCCTTCTCCTCCACCCACAAGGCACACATACCCTCCACCCCTCCTTCTCCTTAAGAGATGGCAGACACCAGAACGGCCGGGGCTTGACACAGCTGCATCTGCCCCAAGCTCCCTGAAGCTCAGAAGCTAGCATGTTCCCTCTCTAGGAGGCCTGGGTCACAGCCTGTTTCCAGAGTCCTCTGCTCCTGCCTCCCACCTGCCCCGGTCCACCTGAACCAGGCATTTCTCTCTGGCTGCCTTCAAGATCTGTCTTAGAAAGTACTTCAGGGACTTGGATTTGCTCCATTTGGGTAATTTCAAGAAAAACTGGGGTTTTGGTACCACTTTGCCAGCTACTAGTTTTTAAGCAATGTTTTTAAGATCCTGAACTGAAGCAGGAGGAGTCTGCAGTCCTGTGGAAGCAAGCATCAGGGTTCCATATGGGGAGCAGTCTGGCTTAGCTGATCTGCAGCGGTTTACCAGGGAGGCCCTTACCAAGCCCTCCCCCCCCGCACACAGCTGACTTAGCCAGCACCTCCTAGAGAAGCCGAGTCACTGGGGCTGCACTGGCCTTGACCAGGGCACCCTGTGATTCATGGTCATTATCTCATTTGAAGCTCAAGGCAGCTGCAGACAGTGAAATTGACTCTTCGTGATGGATGAGGAGGGACGCTGCACAAGGTCACGTAGGCTGTCTGCTGCACTGAGGGCCAAGGACCCAGCCTCTTCCCCGCGAGTGCCGCTCACAGTGAGCTCTTACCTGCATCACCACATAGCTGGCTCTGCCCCTCCGAGGATTTCTCGAGGGAGGGAGTTACTGCCAGGCTACTCAAGAGGGGGTCTTGTGACAGTGAGGGGTGGCCGGAGCTGTTCTGCCTGTCTATAATCTTGGCCACTCCCTCGGCCTGCACGTCCTGGGTTTCTGCACCTGCTTGCACCCCACCCACACTCTTGGGACCTGCATCCTCAATCAGAAGGGAAGCAACTGCTCCCCCATTTCTGCCCAGAGCACCCTTTCAGCATCCAGCCACCATCAGACATAATGGATGGCGCAGCCAGTGTCTTCCAATTAATTGTCATCCAACCTCAGAATTGAGCATTCTGTATCTGACAGGGTGGTGAGCTGTCTGTAAGTGAGGGCATTTGAGTCGAGGCATTATAATACAGTGAGGGGTCTTCTGCATCAGAAAGTGGGAAAAGCTAACTGTGGGCAATTAGCATGTTTCCTGTTATGCTCCCATGTAAGCTCCAGGCCTGGGGTGGGAGCTAACTGTGGCCTGAGTCTGGGAAAGCCTCACAGCCCATGCAGCTTTGAACCTGCCACCTCTGTCTCGTTAGCGTAGAGAGCAGCAGCCGACTGGACTAATAAGCGGGTTCCGTAGCCACTGATTTTCCATGGAGCGCATATGTGCTTCCTGACTCCTTAACGCAGCAAGCTATTTATACGGTCGCTCCATTCACTCTTAATGAGCCTCGGTTGTGGATTGTGAAATGTTTTATTTTGAGACAGGATTGCTCACTGCCCAGAGCCAGCTGTTGCTATGCCTCCTTCCTTCTCTTCTCTGTTCCTGAGAAATTAGCATCTTGGAAGCTCCTTGGAGCACACACACAGTGACACACTTCCTCTGTGGACTCTGAACTGTGCATTTTTGTCACATTGGCGGTACCTGAGTCCCCCACCGCCTTTGGAATACTTAGGCGGATGTGCTGAGCTCTGGGGCCCTGGCTGGCTGTAGCAGGTGAAAGGGGGCAGGATGGGCCAGGAGGGCCTGCATGTTAGGAGGCAGAGTGGCACCTGTCCTTGGGGACTGAGACTCTGCCTCTACTAAAGGCCACAGTCTGGTGAAGCAGCGACCTGATCTAGCTGGCTGCTTAAAATGCACTGTCAAATTTTTTAACTGCAGAGAATTCTCACTTAAAAAAAATGGAGTTCTGGCTTTAAAAATCAGAAGGTCTGCCAATGCCCCCCTCTCAGAGACAGCGGCAGCTTTCCCTTTTAATGATGGCGTGTTCTCTGGCTTGTCACAGTCCCTGGCCCTCCCTGCTGTCTCTGACACTGGTTCGGGGTTGCTGTACATGATTACAAAGGAGGGAGACCTGGGGTCCGACCCAGTGGTTGAATGCTTACCTCCCATGCACCACGCCCTGGCTTCCATCGCCACACCACAAAGGAAAAAGAAGAAATCCTTCTAGGGACCATGTCTCTGTAAAAAGAAAGAGTGACTATGAGGGGCCCTTGTTGCAAGGAAAATGACTTCCCAGGCCTTCTCATGTCAGCCTCCTAGCTCACCGCAGTCGGTGCAAGGGACCAGCTACATCGCATGTGTGAGCCCCTTCATCTAATTCTGACACACGGGCCCTGCCCACAGCAGCTCTGTGCCTGCTGTAAGCATGGAGGAGACCACATAGCCACCTCCCTAACTTTCCAGCCAGGGCTCCTCCCTGAGCCAGCCTGCAGCTCTTGGGGCCTGTAAGGCTCCTAAGAAAGAAAGCCTTGGTTGTGGAATGGCACTTTCCCATTAGGATGGTGGGGGAGGGGCTAGGACAGGGTCTGCTCTCTTCCAGTTTTCTTATGTTGGAGTTCAAGGACCCCTCCAAGGGTAAGGGCCCTAACAGGAATTTCAAACAGGCAGTAGAGCAATGTGCAGACCACTTAGGGAGGTCACCCACACAGCGAAGACCAGTCCTGTGTGTCATCCAACATTGTTACCCTTCACGCCCCCTCCCTCTCTGGCCCCCTCCCTCTCCCAGTATCACCGTCTAGTCGTCATTGCCATGTCCCATCTCTGCTAATTTTACTCCTTTCGGGGGCTCTATGGCCCTGGGATTCTGTGGGAGATAACTAGGATTTTTAATGTAAAGATATCTGAAGCCACCAAACATACACAAGGACACACAGACCAAGAAGGACCAATTAGGAGAGGATGAAGAACCAGTGTGAACCATCTGAGAAGGCACCATTGGTCCCACAAGGCACCTCCAAGCCATTGACCCTGGTCTTCATAGTGAAAGAAAGTCATAGTTTGCCTCAGCCTTGCGGGGACCTGAATGTCAGAGGCTAGGCAAGAGAAACTGCTGGGGTGCAATGGTTCCCAAGCCCACTGTGGCCTCACCAGAGGCAGCCCCTGACTCTCGGCCAGCTGCCCATCTTCTCTGTGGCTGCCTTTCTGCCAGGCCCAGCAGAGGGCTTAGGACCATTAGCTTTTGTCCCGTGCAGGTAAAAAGACAGAAGTCAGCTACAGCTGTAGCTGCCACGTATTGAGGGTTTGCTCATGGTAGTCTGTATGGAGCTCTGTGTACCTGGAACTTTATGAGGACAGCCTGGTATGGGGCAGGGGCCTTGCTCACTTACAGAAGGGGATGCAAGATCCAGAGTCCCCATAGTGTGTGTGGTAGTCTCAGCACAGAGGGGAAAGGGAAATGCCCACCACACTCTGGAACTGTGCCTCTGCTAGCTCTCCGGGACACAGAGGCCAACGTTCTTGTGTGACCATGCCTATCATCCTGCTTTAAAAGGAAAGCCCATGCATTTGGCCTCATCCTGCCTTCTGAGCCCTTGGTTATACTGAACAGCAGTCTCAGAACGGGAAAGAGTCTCCACTCCATGCCTCCCCCTTCCCCCAGCAGCCCTGTCCCAATGTCTGTGCTGGCTTAGAAATTGATTTCCCAGAGCAGAAGGCCCTCATTAGCCACACCCTGAAGGTTAGGGGCATGGCTGTCTCCTCTAATTTGCCCAAACCCGATGATGGCCTCAGCGGATTAGCCAACTCCAGATGTAAGGTGAGGTCTTAGGGTGCCTTGCCCTCATGGAAGCTGTGGCTGACTCAAGTGCAGCCCAGGGGCACAGAGCTGTCGCTGGGGCCAGCTGGCCTGAGCTCTCTGTACACAGTACAGTATAACCCTCTGCAGCCGCCCATCTGTCTTGCTGGCTGAACCTACAACTTAATTCCACACACTGTAGACTGAATGGCCTTTGGGAACGTGGGTGAAGTGAGTGAACCAGGTCTCCCATTCTTCCTGTTCCAATAAAGCCCTGGGGTAACAGTGTGGGCTCTGCTGTATCCAGTTCCCCTCCAGACTGCCTGTCCATGGCCGAGTAAGGCTGGCAATGCAGAGGGTCCCCAGCGGACTCCTCATTCGTCCCGGGAGCACGGCAGAGAAGAGACCCACGAGGGAAGAGGCAGCTCGTCCTGCCTTGTTTGCCCCCAGAGCTGTCACCAGATCCAGGCAAGGCAGGTGGCCCATCCTCTTGCCAGGCCCTGAACACAGACCCCAGGGCTGAGGTTCCTCTAGATGGAGAACTATGACAGAGAAACATGGAGGGGAGAGAGACAGATTATAGAAACAGAGACCCAAGAGCACTCCCAACACATGGAGACCGGAAGGGGGGGAGAGACACGAGGCACAGCAGCAAGGGGACAAAGAGACTTAGAAAGGTGGGATCACAAGATCCCATTTTCTTTATCTTTATTTGGGGGGGCATCACATGGAAGTCCGAGAACAACTCAGGAGTGGGCTCTCCTCTTCCATCACGTGGAGATCAGAGATCTCAGGAGTGGGCTCTCCTCTTCCATCATGAGCGCCTTTAACCGGCTGAGCCATCTTACCAGCCCCAATGAGACTGTTTTCAAAACAAAACAAAACAAAACATGTCTTGGTGAAAGAGGCACAAGCTGAAATCAAGAGTAAGCAAAGGCTCATGCCACCTACCAGCCAAGGGCAGGAGACACATGCTCTTGTTTTGTGCCTGCTAGAAACCAGAGCATTACCTGTACCCAAACCAGCTCATCCCCTATCTCCCCCGAGGGCCTCAGCTAAAGAGCTTCCTGACCCCCAAAGAGCCCACTGCCCAGCCTTGACGCTCCCTGGACTCTGTCTGGAAGGTATGCCAGGCCTACTTAAATAGTGCTCATTTGTAACCCCTCCTCTTCCGGGAAGTTCTCTGACTTCTCTCCCTGAACAATGTCTCTCCCACACTGCCATGCTCTACCCAATTCTGTATATCCCGTTCTCTCTGGAGGAACAGTTATTTCCCTCCCTCCTCCCTCCCTCCCTTTCTCCCTTTCTCCCTCCCTTTCTCCCTTTCTCCCTCCCTCCCTCCCTCCCTCCCACCCAGAGCTCCTCATTCTAGGCCAGGGACAACAGGGTTTCCACACCCGCAACCCCATTTCCATTGATCTGTGGATTTGTCTTCATTATCTGTCTGTGAGCCTGAAGGAGAGAGAAAGTTAAAATCGATGCGAATGAATAAGCCAGCACTGGGACCCTCCTAGCTCTAGATCGGACTTGTCAGTCAGCTCTGTGCTTCCTGTGCCCGTCCTGCCTGGGGTCATCTTCAGAGCCTCTAGTGGCAGCCTGGAAGGGGTGCCAGGGAAGGAAAGCACCCTGGTATCACATAGTATTCCATGGGGCTCTTTGAGTGTCCCTGGCTGTACACCAGGTCAGGTTGGAAGCATACTTAACTCCTGTCGCCTGGTCCCAGGAGGGAAGGACTGGTACGCACTGAACATTTTCTGGCTGTCAGTGAGCCCATCCCTGGGAGGACAGGTTCCCCAGCCTTGGGACATCCTCCTTCCTGGCTGGAGCCCTGAGAACAAGCCAGAGGGAGAGCCCACTGTTCCCTCCCACCCCCAAAAGCAGCCTGCTTCCCTCGGCACCCACTTATCCCATGTCCATGGCAAATGGCTTCCCACCCTCCACCCAGTCCCTGTCCAGGCTGAGGCACATACCCTTTGAGTGTTCTAGGGAGTCATGAGAGGTGCTGACTGGTAACACTGAGGTGACCTAGGGGCTCTAGGGTCACCTGTCCTTCTGGCCCGATGAACGACCCCTTGCTGACCTCGCTGCCACACACAGCACTGCCCCTGGGAAAGGTTTTCAGAGCACAGTCACCAGATAGCTTTATCTAGGGCTTGGGGCAGGTTCAGGAAAGGAGAGGGATTCTAGTCACAAGTGACCTTCCCCTGGGGTAGCTCCTGGCAGGGTGAGGAGGTCAGAGCAGGAAAAGCAGGAAGTGGAGGCAGCCAGGTGGGCGTCTCCACCTTCAGTGCCTGGGGCAGAGGGTTCTGGGTAGTAGGGATCCCTGGGCATTGCACTGAAGCCTGATTTAAAAGAAATTGTTTTTTTGGTTTTTGGAGGCTTTGGAGGCCTCCTTTTTGAGGTTTCTCTGTGGTTTTGGAGGTTGTCCTGGGACTAGCTCTTGTAGACCAGGCTGGTCTCGAACTCACAGAGATCCGCCTGCTTCTGCCTCCTGAGTGCTGGGATTAAAGGCGTGCACCACCAACGTCCAGCTAATTTTTAAAAATCTTATCAGCTTATATAGTATTTGGCCTTTTCCCCTTGCTGGATCACGTCTTACTGAGAGTTACTCTGTCTCTCTCTTCCACTTCTTCCTCCTGTCCATGTCACAGATGAGACAATCGAGGCTCAGAGTGATGTTTGCCCAGAGGTATCCAAGGCAGAACCAGAGCCAAGGCAGTGGGCATACCATGAGACAGCCTCCCCCATGCCAGGGCCTCTGGCTCTGCCAGCAAAAGACCCAGAGGACATAAAGAGCCTTTGTGGAGAGAGGGGAACCAGGTATTTGGAGGGGGAGGGTTCCCGAGAGTGCAGGGTCATTAGGTGAGACAGGAACATGGATGCCACGTACATGCTGGGCAAGGTGGGAGAGCAATGGTCCCAGCCCAAGACAGGCGTGGGTTTAGATCCCAGCTCACCCTCTAAATGTCCTGAGAGCATCCATGCTCTCCTCCTATGAAACATGGGTTGAGGGTCCACGCTCCCTCAGGAGAGTCAGCTTCACCCCTGTGAGGTGGGCTGGGCCCAGAGCATGGAAACTTGCCTCATGCTAGGGCACATGAGCTGTGATGTATGTCCCTGGTCCCTCTTTGAATCTCACAGCCGCTACGATGGGAATCATCATTCATCCATGGCTTCACTGAGCACAGATAAATAAGCAAGGTGCACAGCTGGGGAGTGACAGGAGGAGGACGCAAACCCAAGTCTACGCCTCAGCAGGTACCTCTTAGCACAGCGTGATCCCTGGCTGTTGCCACCAAATCAGGAACCCCAACACATACACCTGTGGGTGCTACAGCCATCCTGGCAGGGCCAACTGCATCTGTGCCAGCCTGGTGGCCCAGGAGAAGTCACTGGAAGGGCCTGTGCCCTCCCCAAGGCCTTGATTGTCGTTCCTTTACGTTAAAAATATTTTTTGTTGTTTTTAGTATGCAAAATTTTCCACCATCTGCTGCTTCTTGGCACGGTGTTGGAAATATCTCCCTACTTCGAACTCTCATAGCTTCTGGAGACTTTAGGTTCTTCGGAGCAGAACAGCCACTACTCCCAAAGGTGTCCCAAGCTCACTGCCTGCCACCCACCATCTTTGCACCGGGAAGGTAGATGTGGTGTGGCCCAGATGGGGTTCTCATCCTTTCAGTCAGAACACAACATCAGCAACTTGTCTGCTACTGGGCGGGCCTCACACCTAGGTAGCTGCTGGGTCAGTCTCTTGGTTTTTGCCATGAATCTTGAAGAGGTGCGTGGAGAGAGGTAATAGCTAAGCAGAGCCTGGAGACAGGGTCCCAGGCCCCCATCCCTGTCCCCTGAGCCATCCCAGCTAGGTGTCTTGACAGGACAGCAGCTGCCACATGTGTCCTGTGAGACATTCAAGGGAGATTTTCCAAATGGGAAGAGTTTCCCCCACACCCCGCCTCATGTACCAAAACTCAAGAGTTTCCATGGTGACAGTCAAATTGCAAATCCGTCCAAGAATGAACTAGAGGGGGAAAAAAATAAAACTGCCCATCTCCAGAGAAACAGGCCTGGCTGGCTCTAAGCTGCCCATCGGCTGCTGAGGATGAGGGACCAGCATGATGGGAAAATCTCAGGGATGCCAGGGTCTCCAGCAAATGGACCAGGAAGTCAGATGGTCATGAAGGAAACCAAGATGGGAGCCTCCTCCTCCTGCCTTGTGGTAGAGCCCTGTGAGTGCGGGTGAGGATACCTCCCACAGGCTCTCAGACCAGTGAGTGTCTGCCAGGGTTTTCCTATTTACTGTCGGAAAGCCAAAGCGTGGCAGAATATAAACCCTTGTCCCCCAGCCTGTCCCACATCTGTAGAGGATAGAAGAGCAGAGGCCAAAGATTTATGAGCCTGAAAGCTTCATTTAGACCCTGGAAGATTTGGAGTCCTAGCCACTGTTTGGAGGGAAGGCAGCATTGGTACCCAGGTGGCAAATTACCCAAGGCTTGGGTTTTGTGGGAACAGGAAAAAAGCGAAGGCTGCTTCCTTGACCACTGGAAGAAGCCACAACTACTTTAGTATTATTTGTGAGACCCAGGTGTGCATAGCCTCTTCTGGGTGTCTTTCCCCAGTGACTAAGTGGCCAGCTGCTGGTCAACACTGCCTTCTTTAGAGCAGACTGGAGGTGGGATTTGAGTCTTCAGCACAGAGACCTGATGGCGTAGCCCCAGCTTAAACCCCCTGGCACAGGGCTGGGCACATGACTCGGTCAGCAAAGTGTTTGCTGCACACGCCTGACCCCGAGTTCTGCTCCCGGCATCCATGTGAAAAGCTGACGCAGCGGAGCTCACCTGTAAACCTAGCGCTGGGAAGGCAGAGATGGGCAGGTCCCGGGCTTGCAGGCTTCATAGTCTTGCTAAATTGATAAGCTTCTGGCCAGTGAGTCTCAGAAAAGAGGTGGAAGGTGATAGCGGAAGACATCCAATGCCAACCTCAGGCTTTGTGTACACACACACACTTGATACCAAAGCCTGGTCCAGTTTAAAACCCTGGGTAAAAAGAGCGGAGAGGCCAGGCAAGGGGACAGTATGTCTGAAAGAAATGAGTCCTGGTGGTCCCTGCTCTGTGATCCCATTGTGAGATGAATTGTCACTGGCAGCTGTTCCCCTTTCCATGGTTGAACCTTTTGGGCTCTGTCACAGGAAATAAAGAGTGAGTCAAATGGGAGTAACTGGGGCGGGGGAACTGTCCTGGGTTTGTTTTGTTTCTGTGATTTCTTTTAGCCCTTGTACAGCACAGGTGCCCTTGGGGACCAGGTGATAGGCACCCTCTTCCCACCTCCAGGGCTGCTGTCCGCAACTTGAGCCTACTCCCAAGCCCACTCTTGGAACATGTACAATAGATGACAGAATGTAAGGGATGACACCAGCTCCTGGGACATTCAGCCCACCATCCCTGCTGAGTCCCTGGCATCTGTCCCTTGCAGGTGTCACTCTGCATCTCAGAGCCCTGTACCCAGCCCAGCTCCTAACCGCAAAACCCCCAGATCAGCCCCAGGGAGGACGGAATATTCCAGGTCAGGAAGCATTGATTGACAGATCATGCACAAATGTCTCTGCCAGAGACGGCTATGGAGGTCAGTCACCGACTCCGCATAGGTACTCTTTTACCCCAGCTAGCATTAGCTAGCTCCCATCCTGTGGTCCTTTATTGCCCCAAAGGGGGACATAAGGATCTGCTTGCTCCAGGTGTCTTAGCAGCAGGCCCACTTCCTGCCCATCTCCTCCCACTCCTGTGTCTGGGGCCCTGTGGGGTCAGTATTTACTCAGCCCAGCATGAGTCAAAACGTGTTTGTAGCACTGATGATGTCTATGGGTTGGTCTCTGTGGATTCATGTTCAGTTCAGACCTGAAAAGGAATTACAATGTAAGTCAGGTTCTTACCTACAATTCTCGTGGACCATGAAGGGGCACATGAACCCACCCCATCCCTCTTCATTCCCACTTCCTCTTGGTTCTGTCCAAAAGGCCAAATCAGAAGTCTTGCTAGTGGCATCCCCTGGAGAGAACTAGAAAAGGGTAAGAGGCTGGAGCAGAGGGAGAAAGATCAGGGATAGTCACATACTCATTGCTCACGAATGCACACAAGCCTCCTCTTGGTGGGAGCCTTTAACAGATCTGCGTTGGCTGGAACACCCTGACAGTCATCCTGGTGGGACGAGGAAAGGTCTTGGATGGAGGAAGTTAGTCTAGTGATGACGGTGAGGAGGTGACAGATTCAACACCTCCTGGAAGAGGGGCTGGCAAGCGCCCAGTTGGCGGGGTCGCCTGGCATGCGCGAAGACCTGGGTGTGGGCCCCAGCACCTTAAAACTTGGCCTGGCACAGGCTGGAGACACGGCTCAGTGTTAAGCCTGCATACTGCCCTTGTAGAGGACCCAAGTTCAGTCCCATGCCCCTGTCAGGTGGCTCTCAACCTTCTATAACTCCAGCTTCATTCAATGCCTCTGGCCGCCATGGGCACCTGCACTCATGTGCATATACCTACACTGACATCACACTCACCAACTGAA
This sequence comes from Mesocricetus auratus, assembly GCF_017639785.1. Taxonomy (NCBI): domain Eukaryota; kingdom Metazoa; phylum Chordata; class Mammalia; order Rodentia; family Cricetidae; genus Mesocricetus; species Mesocricetus auratus. Next base: position 54,336,159 of record NW_024429191.1, on the reverse strand, counting down.
AAATGAAAATCTTTAAGCAAACAGAAACCTAGGCATGATGGTACATACCCAAATTCCCAGCATGCAAGTAGTAGAGGCAGGTGGATCAGAAATTCAAAATCATCCTTGGCTACATAGCAATTTAAGGCCATCCTGTCTCAAAAAAAAATCTCCATTTTGGTGGTAACACTGACAGCATAGGCAAACCGAGGCAAGCTGGTTATCAGACCTTCATGAAGCACCTACTGTGTGCTGGCTATTAATAATCTCTGAAGGCCAAAGTGTTTAGTCAGCTCCAACTTTAGCTACTGCTTTTGTGACCCGAGTCCCTCCGCCAGAAGGTGGCGTACACTAAGACACAGACTCTCTAGAAGGCTCTGGATCCAGGCTGAAGGCCCATTTCCTCCACTTGTTCCCACAGAGATTTCCTTAACTGACTGGCACTTCTTTGTTGCCTCAGTGCGATTTCAAAAGACAGCAAGAGCTTGGCGGCTCAGCTGGTAGCCTGAGGAAGGGAGGAGGAAGTCTCACTAGTGAAGGAAGGGCTTTGTGGTAAAGACCTCAGCCTGCCCTGATCCCTCCCAAACCAGCACTTGGCAAGTCAAAGGAAAGCATCCAGCGCGGCACCCCCTGCCGGTGACCCTCCCGGAGACAGTGGCCTGTGAGAGAGCGACCTTTGACCCCACACCTACTTATCTTTGTTATCACTTCATTATGTGCTTGAAGAGAGTCAGAAAAGAGGCCAGAGCTGTTTCATTAAAAGCAAGATTTTGTAAAACTTGAAGAAGCAACTTGCCTTTTTAAAAAATTTTTTAATCTACTGAATTAGGCGTGGGCAGGACAACTGTAAAAAGCAGAAGGAAGACATGGAAAAATCTAGGAAGATCCTGTTGTCAGGTCTTATTTGCCCCAGTCCTTAAGCTCCAGTGACAAGAACATGAACCGGAGTCACAGGCCATGGTACAGGCTGGGTCACATGGGTCAGTACCCAGAGACGCACCCGGGCTCAGGAGGCTGGCACACGGATGCACATCCCTGCTTAAAATTAAAATAGAATGTTTGACGGATGAATATATCCTGTATTACGACGCCCACGGTTGATGAACCAGCCAAATACGGTAGTGCGGAAAAGAGGGTGTTGGTTGAGAGCTCCCGGTGAGCCCTTGCTCCATGTAGCTCATGACACCCCACTGTGCATGGCTGATGAGGACCCAGGGCAGCGGCTCCTGCTGGCTCCCTGATTAGAGTTAAGTGGTTAGGAACCACAGCCCATCTTTTGACTGCCACAGGCATGTGACCCAGTCTCCTGCCTGTGTGATGGGGGCAGGGCTATTCCCTCCCATTCTGAAGCTTCTTTTGTGAGTTCATCTATGTTAAAGCCTGTGATTGCTGCCTGGGGGTCAGCTGTGGTAAGTGCCTTTTAGTGTGGCCAGGCAGAGGCCTCAAAGTCCCTGTGCCAACCTCAAAGGTGGCCACCCGCTCCTACCAAGCAAAAGGTAGGCCATGATGGAAGAGATAGCTAAGGGACGAGTCTTCCTTAAAGGTGACAGGCATGTGGGGTCCATGTCCGCCTCCTCGCCTCACATCCTCAGCTGATGGCAAGGCATTCCTGTTCCCTGGGCCACTTTGTGGTGGCAGGTGGCCAGAGGGAGGCCTACCCTGGTCCACTCTGCCCAAGCAGTACAAAATCATCATGACTCCTCTGCTCTTATCTGTTCCAGTGGTTTCCAGTGACAGTGACTCAGATCTCAGCTCCTCCAGCCTGGAAGACAGTGCCATGGCCACTGTGGTCAAGGGCACAAAAGGTGACAAGCCTAGAGGGGACGCGGGTAAGTGTGGAAAGTCAGCTGTTTGCTGCCAGAGGTGCTGGGTGGCTTTTGGGTTTTCTTTGGTGGCAGCTTCTCCACTGGTGTCTGGAAAGTGTCCCTAGGTCCATAGGAAGGAGTGAGTCCAGGGAGGCAGGCCAGGCTCCTCTGTATGTGAGGGATAAGGAAGGAGGGCAGGGCTGACCAGAGGCCGGGCCAGCAGGACCACTCCCTCTGCACACACCTTCTAGGAAACACCCTGGTCAGCATTGCTCAGTTTACCTAGTGAGCATCACAGGCATGTGGAAGTCAGGTACAGTTCCTTTGGCCATCCATGGCATCCCCAGCATGTGCCATCACCTCCTGATGGCCACGGCCTTCTCTTCAGCACAAAGAAGGTGGAGCAGGCCATCTCCAAAGTCCCTTCTTGTGTCTCCTGGCATGGGTTAACGGGAGCAATGAGTTAGGAGCAGAGAGGGAAAGGAAAACAGAAGGCTCCCATGTCTTTAACAGAAGGACCTTCCTTTGTCCTCTTGGGTCAGAGCTAGAACCTTTGAAGGAAGTTTCAAGGAGGCTGATTTTGGTATGTAGAGTGAGCCTTATAGTATCTGCCCTAAGCTAGACGGTGGTGACACACACCTTTAATCCCAGCACTCGGGAGGCAGAGGCAGGTAGATCTATGAGTTTGAGGTCTACAGAGTGAGTTCCAGAACAGCCAGAGCTATATAGAGAAACCCTGTCTTGAAAAAACAAACAATATCTGTACCAAACTGGAATAAAATGCCTTGGGGTACTATCCTGTAGCCAAGACTATGACCTCAGGCCAAAAATGACATGGCAGGAATCCTTGTTGGGAACCAAAATTTGAGCTAAGTCAGAATTGGCCAATGTCTGGCACACACACTACCACCTCTACGTCCAGTGCCATGGCAGACATTACTAGTTGATTATAATGCTCTTTCTCCGATGTGCCTTCAGAATCCTCCTTAATAGTGGCCCACGTGGTCAGTATCAGGGAAATGAGACAAGACTTGGCACCAGCAGCCCCAAGATGCTCCACCGGGACAATGTTGCACAAATTGCCTACCAACCTTGGTTTCAGGACAGGCTTCTCTCTCTTCTTCATGACAGCCCCTGTCTCCTCCCTCCACACCAACTCTCAGCGGGGTAGCACCATCTTGAATAATCATGTCATCTTCAAACCTATCTCACCTGCTCTCCCCTCCCCCACTCTCTTCCTCCTTCCAGTTACTGCTTTATTGTTTTCACTTATTGGCTTGGAGGCCACGGTGCATGTGTGAAGGCCATAGGACAACTTATGGGAGTCAGTTCTCTCCCTCTACCATGTGGGTCTGGGGATCAAACCCAGGGTGACAGGCACCTTTGTCCACCGAGCCATTTCTCTAGCCCCCTTAATGCTTTCGTAGAAGCTGCATTGCATTACCCTATTTCTCATCGCCCTCAAGGTCTCTCCCTGCCCACTCCATTTTCAACACACACACACACACACACACACACACACGCACGCACGCACGCACGCACGCGCGTCTTTAGTCTTTAGTAGTACAGGTAGCAAGGTCTACCTTAATACCGCCTCTCTTCCTTTCCCCACATTCCCTTTCTCCACCCCTCTCTCTGTGAGGGTAGGAAAAGCTAATCGCCAATATTCTTGTCAGTAGCATGTTACTTAGAGTAGAAGTCCATTCTGTTGCTCGAGCGTGTCTTGGGTAGGCCAGCAGAGGGTAGAGGTCTGGCTACAGCAGGCAGGCACGTAGGTGGGGACTGCTGGGCAGACGGTCCAGAGTTACCACCACAAGTCCAGGTAAAACTGAGCTGGCTCTTTGCTGGCGAGCCCAGCTACATCTCCGTTCCCATCCACACACGTCTCTTGCAGGTGGCAGCGTGGAGTCACCCAGGATGGGGCCTGTCTGCCCACCCAGCCATCTCTCGGGTAGCCAGAGCAGCCTGGCCAGTGAGACTGGGGCAGGTGCCTCAGACCCACGGGGAGGCACCCAACCCTGGCCTGAGCCCAGGGTGTCCGGTGAGTACTGCCTGCATTTTCAGCAGCGCCTTCATCCCCTCCCCCCCCCCAGTGGCCGGTAACATTTTCAGTTCTTCATGTTTACTGAGCTCCATGCCAGGCAGTGGGGAGCAAAGGTCAGCCAGACCCAGCCCTGACCAGAGGGACTCAGAATGGTGCCACCACCTTCTTCTACTGTCCCTTGTCAGTCTTCCCTTGCTCCTAACAGCTGCAGGCAGTTCTCACTGAGCCTGGCTCGGGAACAGTGGAGTGGGTCTGTCCTTATTCTCCAGAGCCCACCACCTCCAAGGCTTTCTCGAGCCTTGGTGTACACGTGTGACAGGTTCGGAAAACAATGCTGTCACCCTGCCTTGTGCTCACTGGTCCAGCATGGGAGCATCATGATGTGGGGTGCATCATTCTTAACCCAGAGAAGGTGCTGACTCTTTAAAGACCAGCCTCAGCTAGGCTGGGCAACTCTGGCCAACAGCCCACAGGCACATACATGAAACAGCATCCGATGTGCCCCTTGGAGTCTCCCTCAAGTAACCTGAGTACACCCCACTAACGACCGCATTCCCTGTTCCATGGTTCCTCCAAAACCACGGGGTACTGAGAGGGAGACAGCAGTAGGCAGGCATGGGAAGTGGCCCCTGTCTCCTCTCTGCAGCCTCCTGCAGTCCCTTATAGGATTTACCTAGTCCCAGCTCCAACACTGAGTTTGGGCACCAGCAGTGAACCTATGTGGTGCTAGAGGTCTCTGTCTTGAAGACGACCTCGGTTTGGACAGACAAACCAAAGCATGGTGGCAGATAACAAGCTTGGGAGCACACAGCACGGTGGACAGTGCAGGTTTATATGCAGGCTCGCCCTGGACTCAGGAAGGCCCTGCCCTCACATCTATTCATCCCAAAGCTGGCTTGTCACTCACTGGGAAGGAAGCCACCCCACTCTCTCTTCAGTGGTCTTTTTCTCTCTCTGCCAAAGGTAAAAGACACACACGGGCAACTCCCCGCTGCTGATGTGGCCACCTGGCATGCCTAGGCTGAGCAGACCCTCCAGAGGAAGATTCGGGGAGAGATCTCAGCGCTCCCTGGCTCCTTTCTGAAGGTCCTTGAGGTCTTGCAAGCACCCTGATGGCCTTGACCTCCAACTCAACAAACCAGTGTTTGGGGACCGAGTGCTTGTCCCCACCTAGTGCCTTGCTGCACCCTCCTAAGCAGAAAGCCTCGTTTTCTACCGCCGCCTTTATTTATTGTCCACCCCAGTCATCCCCATGTCTTGCTCTGCTTGGGTCTTGGGTTGGACTGGGAGGGCCTTCCTATATGCACTGAAATTTCAGTGGGGCCACACAGGGCTTTCTTTGTGCTAATGGTGAGAAGAAATCTAACCCTGAGTGTGACCCTGCAAAGCTGAGTGATCCCTCAGTGTGGAGCAGTGTCCTATCTGCCCCAGGCTAGCCCAGGAACGGGGTTTAACCCAGCTTTGAGGTTTCCCTGAAGACCCTGTTGGCCTCCAGGTTTTTGCTCAGCCTGGGCACATAGCTCCCCTAATATTAAAACACTTTTTGTTCTTCAATGGAAAACAAGGCTCCTACCCTGCCTCATGCTCACTGGCCCAGCCTGGGAGTTTCTCATTCTCAAACCAAAGAAGGCATGAAAAATACTCAAACTGTAAACCTTCCCTGGGTGGGTGGGTGTGTCTGTGCTCTTCCTTCCTGTTAGTCTATTTCCATCCTTCCCCACCATCCTCAGTCCTTGGAGTGTTTTCTCTCCAAGGCCACCACGTTAGCCTTGTGCCCTTGCTGCAGGCAGAAGACAAAGAAACTCTCGGTTTCCCTGTGACATGTAATGCTTCAGGGTTAAAATAATCAACATGAGAATTCTCATGGAGCCACTCTTGACCCAAAGACCACAATCGCCACATTCAAACCTGTATTGGGATGGCAGTGGGTGGATTAAAATAAAATTTTAAAATGTACTGCTAATTCGCTGACATCCCTTCCTAAAGCCTGGTAAGAGGAGCCAGCTGGATCAGGGCTCAGTGCAACTCCTAGCACTAAAGCCAGCCACTGACTTCTGGCTGCATGTGATAGACGGAGGCACACGCGCCGTTTCCTCTGTCCCACTCAACACAACCTAAAGGAATGAAAACAGATGAAACGCAAAGACAAAGGGACAGGAGGGGATGAGAGCGATTTGGAAAGCTAAAAAGGTGGGACGGTAAGATGCATTCATTGTCAACCTCCGGAACCCCCAAGATCCAGGGGGGAGGAGCCAATCACACACCTGCCCACATGCTCTGTCTTCCCTAGGAAACTCAGAACTGGCGAGGAAGCCAGGAGAGACCAGGAAGCTCAGTAAGGCTCTCAGAAGTACTGGGTTGTTAAATGATTGGCCACGGGCTGGTAGAGAGCTTACCTAGCATGTAGGAGCCCCAGTGCTCAATCCCCAACACTGCAAAAAAGAATGAGCAGTGACCCCTGACCTCATCCCCTTGGCCCTCTTCCCCATACCTACCCCCATGAACTCTAGGCCCACATGACCTGGTGACTGCCCTTCCCTGACCCTGGTTAACAAGTTAACTGCTGGCCGGAGGTGAACTAGAAATATAGCCCAGAGGCTGGGTAAGGTCTCTTGCTGAAATCTACAATGGTCAGTAAAAACTCAGCCCATTGCCTGATGACAGCCACACAGGCCTATTCCCTCCCCTCTCCCTCCTGCCTCCAAGTATGAGACTATCTTGGGCTACATGAGGCTGTCTGGTGGGGGTTGGTGGGGCATAGAGATAAAAGAGGCTAACAGGAAAATTTCCAGCAACATAGATGGTCAAACTTGCAGTTAGGGAACTTTCAAACTGAAAAATAAGAGGGGTAAGGGATGGAGGACTCGTGAGTGTTAGGGCTGGAGGGATGGCTCAGTGATTCAAAGCACTTGTGGATTTTGTGAGTTCGGTTCCCAGAACCCAGGTTAGGTGGCTCCTGACTGGACTGCGGGTAACTCCAGCTCCAGGGGACCAAGCCCGCAGCACCTGCACTCACTCTCACGCACACACACATACAAGAACCCCGTAACTTGAGAAAATGAGGGCTGGAGAGATGGGCAGGAGTGTGAAAGAGGTGTCCCAGTGTGGAGGGGTCATCCGTGATACCTAAGAGTGACATACATACGTGAACTGGAAAGTAAAAAGCTAAGACTAGTAGACCCAAAGACAGACTCAAGGGAGCTAAAGGTCCCCAAGATTGCCTGGAGGGAGAGGCACTTGGGATGGGCTGGGATTGCCGTTTATTTGGCATGGGACACTTGAAATACTGGGATCTTTCATACGGTAAGTATGTACCATGGGGTGGTGCGTGTACCATAGCACACATGTGGAGGTCAGGGGACGACTTTGTGGAGCCTGGTCTATTTTTATACCAGTTAAGAACATCAGACATCCTGCCGGCCCCTTGAGTCTTTTACTGGAAAGCATACATATCACATATCAAACGTTAAACACCCTGGGAGGGTGGCTGGCGGCAGTGAGGAGCTCTCAGCCTGGAGCAGGGGTGAGGTGGTAAGGAACCGCCAGGCAGAGAGAACAAGCCCTGAGCTGCATCTCAGTCTCCTACGCAGACCTCAGAGACTTAGTGCCATCAACTCAGGACCGCTTAGCAAGGGTGCAAAAGCAGCCCACAGTCACAGAGATCAGTATGCAAATTAGGCCAGCCTCACAAAGACAGATGCTCTAGATAGTCTCACTGTGGTTCCTAGATTTTATGCAGCCACATAAAAGCATGTGTGTCTGTGGTAATGCAAGGAGAAGTGGGATTGTCTAAGGCAGTGGTTCTCAACCTTCCTAATGCTGTGACCCTTTAATACAGTTCTTCATGTTGTGGTGACCCCCAGCCATAAAATTATCTTCATTGCTACTGAGAACCACTGGTCTAAGGGAACAAGAGAAACTAATGGGAAAGGAGAGGCAAGGAAGGGAAAGTGCGTATATTCAACATACAATATGTACAAGTGGGCGCAGAGGGGCTAGCAGCTGAGACAGTATTTCAGAGAACCTGAGTTCAATGCCTAGCACCTATGTCAGGCAGCTCCAGGAGGGCCTGGCCTCCTCCAGCACCGGTATTCACATGCACACATCTATACAAGCAAATTAAAAAATAAAATAGTATATACTTGTGAAAAAAAACTTTAAAGCACTCCGTATTGAGTAGACACTTAGTAGGTGTGTTGTCTCCATTTACTTTCACATGTGTGAGTGTGTTGCATACATATGTTTGTGCAATGTGTGCATGTAGTGCCCAAGGCAGCTAGAAGAGGGCCATCAGATCTCCCTGGGACTAGAGATTGTGAGCCAGCATGTGGGTGCTGGGAATCAAGCCAGGGTCCTCTGCAGAAGCAGCCGGTGCTCTTAATTGCTGAGCCATCTCTCCAGCCCAAAAACTTTGAGTTTTGCTTTGTTTTCTGTTTTGGTGTTTTGTTTTTAATCTTTCACACTAGTTAACTTCCTCTTGCAATGGTGAGTGGTGGCCATTAGCAGCAGCAGCCGGCCAGTGCTGAGAGCATGAGGGGAACACCCCCGCCCACAGCCTGCTCTGCCACAAGCTCTGGTGTCCAGAAGGTCAAGCGGACCCCATGCATTTCACCTTAGGATATTTCATAGGACAGGCTTGGAGGGACAGAAGCCGTCCTAGATCTGGGCGTGCCTACATCTACACCCCAGCCTGTAGGTGGCTGTTCCCCTACCTCTAAGCTACAGTGCTCTTCCCGTGTCTCTAAGAATGGCCAAAGGCCTCCCAACCCCACCGCAGCACACGTGTCCCACCAGACCCCAGGCCTGGGCCCCCCGGCCCCCATATCCTGCAGCTCCTAAAACAAACTACAAATGCGCTCCCTGGGCACAGTTCAGCTCCAATTAATCCTGGGCAGTTCGGTTTTACAATTGAGATGGGCTCCAGATACTTCTACGAGGTCAAGGGCTGCTCCAGAGTCCAGGCTTCTCTCAGCTGCTATAGAACCAACAAGCCATTCTTTGCAGAATGTGTTCAGGGTTCCAACCAGCCAACTTACCACTCAGGACTGTGCTTTTTGTGGTGGTGAGTAGAGGGGGAATCTACAATGTCTATCAATATCCAGAATCGTCTCAGACATCAGGTGACCTGGTAGTCTCTGCAAGAGGAAGCAGGTACGATGTTCGTGACTTTGGGGCACCTGGTTTCCAGCCTCAGCTCCACTATGTAGCACCTGAGTTTATACCTGAGCTCTGTGCCTCGATTTTCTCATCTATAAAATGGGGAGACTTCCTTCACAGACATCTGTGGCCATTTAAAGCGTAAAGGCACCTGTGGGTTCCTACCAGCCTGTCAGTCCCAGCCGCAAGCTACTGCTCGGCAGGACTCAAGCATGATACGGACCCCAGTCGTTCAGATGCATGAGAGCACGGTGGCTGTCTTACAGACGCCCCTGCTCTGCCCTCTGCAGCTCTGGAACAGTGAAACTCACAGTGCTGATCTGGCCATGGACCGCTGCAGGGACCAGGTGTAGTTAGACATCGGGACTCAGCAGTGCACAAAACAGACATGGCCTCTACCCTGTCCCCACAAAACAGACATGGCCTCTACCCTGTCCCCACAAAACAGACATGGCCTCTACCCTGTCCCCACAAAACAGACATGGCCTCTACCCTGTCCCCTCTGAATCACCCACCCAGCAGACTGCAGACAACACTGGGAGCTCTCCACGGCGTGTCTGGGTCAGAGGCTGTTAACAGAACTTTCTCCCTGGGTAGGCACCAACAAATGGCTACCCCCTCTTCATAGGGCATCAACCAGACAAAGTATGATTCCTCCAAAGTCCAACGTGGGGAACCCATGAGTTTATTGGGCTTCCTCACCAGGCATAAGTGATCCCAAAGCACTCGCCCATAGCTACAGAGACAGTTCAGTTATTCTTCTGCTCTATACCAGCTAGATTCCTCCTGAGATCATGAAACCACATGCCTGTGCATATGCATGTATGTGCGCTCCTGCATTTGTGTGTGTGTCCGTGTGTTTAGGACAGAATCACCTACAGCTGGCTGGGAGGTGCAAGAGGGCGTGGCTAGAGGTTCAGATGAGAATCCAATGACCCTTCCTCCTCCCTCCTATGAGGGAGCATCAAGAGTCAACAGACCCCATCTCTAAGGTCCCCTGGCAAGTAGTCACAGCTGCCCTGATGCAATAATGGCTGGTATTCTCAGAGAGCTGCTCTCTACCACTGAGGCTGGGAGAGAGGCTGCAGGGATGGGGGTGACTTTTACACTTCCGGGGGCAGGAGACCTCTCTTGCAACCTCACTTTGAAGCTTCTGGAGTGTTCTACCTGTGTTTCCTAGGGCTGGCAGTCCTAGCCCCACACTACCTATGAGATCTGGCACAGACCTTGGCACAGGAGATGAGACCAGCAGAGAAAGCATACCTTCCTCACAGGCCCAGGTGGGTACCTGGCTTCTGCTAGCTTCTCAGCATCCCACCCAAGCTGGAGAAGCTCTGGCATGAGGATCATCTACAGCAGTTCCCGCAGACACACTCAGCACATTTGAACGACTTCCACCACTCAAAAACAGAAGGTCCCTCCCTAATGCCTAACACGGTGTCTGACGTCACATCTGCAGGGTCTCAGGAGCCCACGCTATCTGTGTCTGCCTGTGTCTGCTCCTCACATGAATTGCTGCTGCGTTCTGGCTGAGCGCAAGGTGAACCCAGCTGAAGCTGTAAGGCTAAAAGCAACGGAGGCCAGCATCAAGGTCTCCAGGCAGCGCCCTCCCTCACTCCAGCTCCACCCACCCTGCCTCCTCCCGTGCTGAGCTTTATTTGCTGACAACTAACAGCTCTCAGTTCCACCAAGCCAAGGCCAGAGAGAGATGAAGCATTTTGGTGTGAGGGGAAGATAATAACCATGGTGGCCACCATTTGTTGAGCCAGACACCTGCCACCAGCTTTAGGGACTCATACCCGCCCAGGAGTCAGGCACCTGTTTCACTGTCCCCATTGTACGGAGAAGGAAAGCAGAGACATCAAGAGAGCCTGCTGATGCACCCGAGGGGAACAGATGCCCAAGACTGTGCCATGAGCCTGAGGCTGCAGTGGGGACCGGGCTTGGAGGAAACAAATTAGGACTCCAAGTAAGAAGGAAGCAGCTGAGAATGGCCTTCTCAGTGGAAGGCAGAAAACCAGTCCCTTGTCCTTCTGGAGAATTTCTACTGCTGATATGACAAGTGAGAGTAAAGCCCAGTCCCCCACACAGATTTTACCCACTAGCTGGAAACTGCCTGGTGCCCACGGCCCAGTGTGACAGAGTGCCCAGTGCTGACAGCAGTCTTTGTTCACTGAACTGGACCTAGTTGATCTTGGGCTTAATAATGCCTGGGCTTAGTGCAAGGGGGGATTAGACTAAGAGGGCTTCTAGGAGCTTCTGCCTCTCCAGGCTTCCAAAGCCTCAAACCTGTGCACTCACCCACAGCCTGAAGGTGTGACCAGGGCATAGGGATGACCCTTGAACTCCAAGAAGATATAGCTCCCCAGAACCTAGCTTACCTCACAAGTCCCCACAGGTACTCCATTCTCCCATGGTCACTTACTTACTCTTGTGCATGCGTGCGTGTGTGTGTGTGTGTGTGTGTGTGTGTGTGCGTGTGTGTGTGTGTGTGTGTGTGTTAATATCACCTCCGTTCAGTGGCATTCATTCACAACATTGCATAACCATCACCATCACTCATTGTTAAACGTTTATCATCAGCTAAAACGAGCTCTGCACTCACTAGGTTATAGCTCCCCACACTTCTCCACTGCCAGCCCTGCCAACCCATTTATTATCTTATTTTTTGACTACACTTGGTACCTAATTTAAGTGGAACACATAATATATGACCATTCTGTTTGCTGGTCTCACTTCGGATAGTGTCTTCAAGGCCCTTCCATGTTGTGGCATGTCTCATTTCAGATCTTGGACATCAGCTGAGTGATATTCCACGTGATGGATCTACTATGAGATGCTGGCCCAGTCATCTCTCCATGGGCATTTAACTCGCTTCTTTCTTTCAGCTATTGGGAATAAGCTTCTGGGAACACAGGACTCCGAGAATGTGTCCATACCCCCCTCCTTTCAATGCTTTTGTAAAGGGGATGCTAGTGGGCCATGGCTGACCTCATTCCTTGGCACAGAAATCCCAGGAAACAGAATTACATGCCTTCTAATTCCCAGTGCGAAGAAGCAGGCACAATCACAATCAGAAATAGCAAGTCACGTAAACAGCACCTAGGAGAGTCTTTGCTTCCCTCTGAAACTCCAGGCCTGCCAGCATTATCAACCACAGCCGACAGGCAGGTGGGTCCTTCCTCACAGGTTTGATTCTGGTGCCCATCACATACTTATCTGGTTCAAAGACAATCAGGCTGAAGGCTTTTAGAGAATTCATAAATTGGCCTGGGGATTAGTGTCACCCAGCCGACACAGGTTACATTCAGCTCAGGGGTTCTCTTAGACACAGCCAGGAAAGTTTCAGACCCATCCATTCAGGCCAGTGCTATTCTGCCCAGCTTTCAACAGGAACTGGCTTTTCATATCCTGCTTTCCACATTACATCTTACCACACTAACGTGAGGCCAAGGGTTCAAGATCACAATAAGCAGCACCTGTAACAGAAAGTAGAAGAAAATGGGGAAAAGTGAAAAGCCATTCCTGGTGGAGCAGGGGGTCAGAAGTACTGATACGGGCATGGGCATTAGTGACCATGAGAAAGGGGGGGGGAACATATTTGCTCTAGTCACAGGAAGACGCTTGACTGTGTGTGACCTTAATGATGACTAATCTTATCTATGTCAAAGCCACCATTTGAAAACACCTCTGTTGTAAACATTCCCTTTGACCCATTTTTTGTTTTGCTTTTATACACTCAGGGAATAATTTACCCAAAATCTAGAGGATATGGAATGCTTTTTTTCTTAGCCTGTTGATGTCACAGCAACTGGAAAGTAAGTAAGTAAATAAGCAGGCATACAGGGCACAAAGGGGCAAAACCAAAAGCAGGCAGCAAGAAGGGAAAGGATAAAGAAAAAGTGGAATTTGAGAGACCCTGCAGAAAGAGCAGGCACTAAAACACAGCAGAGGCCTCATCTCCAGCCTCTCACCCAGCAACTCGGTCTGTCATTGCCTCCAGCTGTTACTGTCTCCTGGAAAACTGTGATGCCAAGGCAAAGGGCCCTCCCTGTCTTCTCTACCAATTGACTATTGCAGTGCCTAGGATTAAACCCATCTCAAGCGTGTTTGGGCAATCCTGCTGCTGAGTTCCATCCACAGCTCCCTACAGCCAGCACTCACACCATTTCCTTCCCCACTCCTCCCTCAGCCTGGGGTCCTCCAGCACCCAGTGTCCCCTCGAAGGCCAGCAAAGAGCTCTGCACATGCAGTGGGGGCAGAGGGAGCCTGAGCCGGAGAAGGGGTGTGTGTGGAGAGAGCATCTACTCCATCGTCCAGCTGAGGGAGACCCTGTTCCTGCTCTTATAGCTCCTGAACATGACAACTCTTTGAGACGGAGCATGCTTACCTCTCCTGAGAGCTTCAAGGAGGAGTGAGGATGAGCCTCCAGGAGTCATGATAGCTCCAGACAAACAACCGAAGTCCCTCTGAGACGCCTGTGCCCAAGCAGGCTTTCTTCCACAGGACAGAACTTTCCCTCCTAGCTCAGGCACAGCCTCCATTTGTAGTTCAGGCACTCCTCAGAGCAAGCCGGTTGGTTAACACTTCTTTTTAGACAGGGTTTCTCCGTAGCTTTGAAGTCTGTCCTGGAACCCACTCTGAGGATGGCTTCAAACTTCTGCCTGCCCTGCCTCCCAAGTGCTGGCATTAAGGGTGTGAGCTACCGCCACCACCCAGCATCACTTTACAACAAGGAACAGAAAACTGAGCAGGCCTTCATTCCCCACAGACCGTCTACTCCCAGGTGCCCACTCTTAGCTGTTGTGTGGGGTGAAGAAGCAACAAAGGAGAAGAGTGCCCTTGCCCGTGGACCCTCCCAGGTGTGCCTCATGCCCGTGGACCCTCCCAGGTGTGCCTCATGCCCGTGGACCCTCCCAGGTGTGCCCTTGCCTGTGGACCCTCCCAGGTGTACCTCATGGGGAGTCTGCCCTCCCACCCTTCCGCCCTGGGAGATGGTCTGTTCCTTAGGACTCCATTTGCCCTCTCCCTCGGCGCAGAGGTGACAGCATAGCCTCCTCTGCGATGGGGGGCTAGCTGAGGACCCCCACTATGCTAACCATGGTAGAAGGGATTCCCTCGCTAGGAAAGGACCCTCAGGGCCAGAAGGGTCATGGTCACATCTGAGTCCTATGCATTTGTATTTAGGTATACAACCTTGAGTAGAAGGCTTCTCAAATCATGGAGCAGAGATCCCAAAAACTATTACAGGGGTACAGGCAGCCACTTGGAGGATTGCTGGGTTTGTTCCCTGACATAAACAAAGAACAGAACATCCGGGAAAGACAGATGAAAGCTGCAGAGAAAAGGGAGCTAACAGCTTCAGCCGGGGATGGGAGAAGTCTAAGACGAGTCTGCTAGAAACACAATTGCTTGGATATTTCAAAGAAGTCAGGGGCCTCTCCTTTTCCCTATTGGTCCTGTTGAGAAAAGCCCCGCCCCCAAACAGCCTCTAAATTTCCTCTGAAAACAAAAACCTGCCAAGTCAGGGAGCCATTTCCCCTTTCGTGATCCATGCCTCCCTAACTCTTCACTTTTGGATATGAACCCAGAAGTAAAACTGGCGTATCGTATCATTCTATGTATTCATTTTCTGTAGGTGCACAGTCTCACTATGCAGCCAAGGGGCCTGG